>NW_004949100.1:17340059-17341535 GCF_000317375.1 Microtus ochrogaster | reverse complement strand
CAGGGAACCCTGATTGCTCTTTGAGCTGATGAGGGCGGGGGGCTTGATCAGGGGAGGGGAAGGGAAATGGGAGGCGGTGGTGGGGAGGAGGCAGAAATCCTTAATAAATAAATAAAATTAAAAAAATTAAAGAAAAATAAAGACCATGCAAAGGTAAAAAAAAGGAGTCTATAAACCATGATTAAATTTTTGAAGCTTAGATTGATTATGTATGCTATCAGAATTTAGGTCAGTGAACAAAGACATTGAGTTTTGATAATTAGTATACACTCGAGGTGAAGGAAAACATGTTTCCTTTCTGTGTGGTGTGATAGATGTCAGAAAACACATATGATTCCTAAGAGCAGTTTCCTTTAGATTCAGGACCACGGACAGATCTCAAGGGCCCAATTGTCCTGCCTGCTTTCTGTTCTGTACCCGTGGACTGCTTGGGCTGTTTGCTCCGCATTCTGAGATGTGTGTGCAGTAGATTATTTTATAAAGTACTTCTTTCTGAAGTATGCTCTTTATTTTTCTTTCATGTCCCCTGCTTCCCCACACTGGATTTAGAAAAATAATGCTGTAGTGGTGCATGCCACTAATCCCAGCACTCTGGAGACAAAGACAGGAGGATCTCAGTGAGTTTGTGGCCAGCTTTTGCTACATAGTACAGTCTAGACTACTCAAGACTACCCAGTGAGACTCTGCCTCAAAAAAGCCCAAATAAATACAAATAAAAAGAAAAATTATGAAAACCAAATACATATGAATATGTAAAATGAATAAATAAGTAAATTAAAATTATAAAAAGAAATTAATAAGATTAAACACTCTATGTTTCTAATTAAGAGAGGAAAATGAAGATAAGAATTACAACAATGAAAATGTGGTAGAAAGCTCTAGAAGGGATCAGAAGACACATCATACCTCTCACTTCATTCTCCAGACTACTACTTTGTCTTTCCCCGCATCTTTCCTTTCCAAAGATGCTTTATTGGGATCAGAACTTATGGATTAGAGTGGGCATATAAAGGTACCATGTCCAACATGGAAATAATTTTCCTAGAAAGAAAGATAACCTTGGAAATAAATAGAATTCAAGAACCCAAGATTCTGGGGTAGCATAGAAACAAGTGCCATTTCTTTCAAGGTTGTATAATAATATAAGCGGCCACTTTAATCCTTCTACTGTACCCCCTGTGTGTTCTGTACACCACAACTCTCAAAGAAGTGGCACAAACACAGAACTTGATGTAAGGCACACTACTACAGATTACTAGGAAGCAAGGTTTTCATACATCTGGTGCTTTGACTCAATCCTGATGCATCTTCCATTCCATCATGCTTCCAAAGCAAATGTCTTGGAATGATAGACATACAGCAATAACAGAGAATCACAGAAACTAAGTTGAAGGTGTCCTTTCTTTCTAAGAATATTATATCCATGTTGGGCATGGAGAGTACTCTGGAAGATAATATGGCTGTAATTTCTTTTTA
>NW_004949100.1:17306759-17339931 GCF_000317375.1 Microtus ochrogaster | reverse complement strand
ATCCAGGTCTAGGAAGGTGAGCATCCAAACTGCCTAGGCTCCCACAAAGCCAGTACGTGCAGTAGGATCAAAAACCCATAACATGGCAGTTGTGTCCATTGATACGTATTTCCTTCATTTCTCTTGACACCATGTAGGAAAGACATCAACGAGGGCTCGCCTTTTGGTAGACAGCCTCAGTGGAAGTGTGCCTGAGTTCCAATCCTCAGAAAATTAAATTTCTTCTACTGATAGAACTTGTGCCCCTTCTTGTGTTGGAAGTTTAAATGATTGATCCAGGTAAAGCTGAATGATGGTCAAAAAACAGTTGGACTGGCAGCAGCATTGCTGTTCAGGGACTCCGTGCCTTGGAAACTTGGTGTTTGAGAATTGCACTGCTCATATTTCTCTTGATTTTAACTCATTAGCAGGTGTGGCTGCATTTCAGAGGGCGGGGCTAGGAGTTCTAGATGTCTTTATTTGCCTGTCTCTGACAGTTGCTGTGTCTTCCCACCTAAGACTGAGACTTCTTTTGAATGACTTTCCTCCCTAGCTACAGACCTCTGTGCTAAGGACTCACTCTCTTTTCTTAGGCTGTGTATTCTTGAACACTTTGTTATCTTTGCTTCTCCCAATATTCTTCATACCTCTGAGGATATTTCCTTTCTAAATTTCACTCTGAGTGTGCCTTTTGCTGCCTCCACAAAACTTGTGATACCCAAGTTTCCATCTTTGTTTAAACACTGCACATATCAATGTATCATATAACTGCTCTTTAAATTGGAAAAATGGGTTTATTTATGATCTCTTCCCCATTTAAGATTCTATGAGTCTAGTTTTTTTAAATCCACAAACATATTTTTAAAACTGATTTCAAAGAATGAAAACTTATCAGTGTTTATAATGACTATTGCAATAATATTTATCATTTAGCAGCTTTTAAAACTAGCCTAAAACTATAGGAAATGTTGATTTAATTAACCAAGAATATTATCCCTCAAAGGAATTTTTATCTTTAAAGGGTCATTTTAAAAACAATTATTAATGATATTAAGTTTGAAAATTAGACTCTAGGTGATGTTGCCAAGAGTTACAGAGAAGAGGGGTCAGAAAAATTATGAGAACCATAATACCAGGAAATCTACTGTAAGAAATTCTAGAAATGGTTGCATAAGCAAGATTGGAACAATGGCAATATCAATAGACATGCTAATGGGGAGAGGGGATGTTCCACCCATAGACAATAATTACAGGCAACCAATGACTACCAAAGGAAGGAGATTTAACCTCTCCTGGGTACGAGCTCTCCATTTGGTTATCCAATACAAAGTGGTCATCCCTGAAACCATATGCATACAAATAACAATAGCAGAGTAATGGGGTTGTATATATATATTTGTGCACCCATGAACACATGTAAAGATAACAATAAAAAAGAGGCTATCAGTTTGAGAATGGAGGACTTGGGAAGGGTTGTAGGGAGGGTACATGGGGCTGAAAGGGATTGAATAAATTTTAATCAAAATTGTAGAAAAATTAAAAATAAAATCCATGACAAGTTAATACACATGGTTTCTAGATGTGTTAAATGAAAAGAATAAAGGGTTTATTTTCACAGAAGGAACACTGTGCTGTGCTCAAAGACAAGAAAAAAAGTAACCCTTGAAAACAAATTTGAGGTAGGACTTCAAGCAATAAACAGTTGAAGAAACATTCATATCTTCCCTTTGAAAGAAAATACAGAGCTGAAACCACCCCCTGACCTTTGCTATACAACAGAGATTTTAGCAGGTGAGAATGGCCTATGAGAACGTGTAGCATTGTGGTGGTGCTCAGTGGTTCACTTGGTTTAGAGTAGTAAATGATTAGAAAAAAAATCAATGGTGGAAGTAAAGTGGTACATTGAACCACTGAAGGATAGATGGAGGAAAATAAAAGACAGGAGACATAAGAAAAAGAAATGGCAAATGGCAGATACACATCCACTAATAATTTCACTACACATTAATGATCTAAACATGCAAATAAATAGGCAGAGTTGATCAGAATTGATAAGAGAAATGTTTAACTATATTCCATCTTTAAGTATACATGACATAGAAACAGAGAGATAAATAGATTAAAATTCAAAACAATGGTAAAAACATATCCCATAGAAATAGGAACCCTAGCAAAACTGCATTTTCTACTTTACTTATTGATAAACAATTAGCTGGAAAATTAAGTATTTAAACAATTGAATAAACCCATTCAATCTAGCTGACATATTCAGGCACTTCAGGAAAGGAAAGAAATTTAGCAGCACTCATTTGCAATTGGCAAATTGCAACAAATCTGATAGGATAATAATAAAATTATTAGAATTAATGAACAATATTACTAGGATTTGTAGGACACCTGAATACAACTATGCCACGCATAGTTTATGTATTTCTGACACTCTGAAAATACAAAGAAGTAATAGTGAGAAAAATAAAATAAAATAAAATAAAAATAAAAAATCAAGGATACTATTAAGAAAACAAACCACAATCTGTATACTGGAAACAGTGAGAGAATTACTGTGGTAAGCTGGAGATCAGAGTAAATACAGAGACATTCTCCATTTTACTAATTTGAAAATTCAATATTGGGGCTGGAGAGGATGCTCAGCATTTAAGAATGTTTGCTGCTCTTCCGCAGGCTCTGTATTTGATTCCCATTACCCATATGGCAACTAGTAATTGTCTGTATCTCCAATTCCAGGAATCTGACATCCTCTTCTGGCTTCTGCAGGCAGCCACATATGCTCTCCCATACATAAATATCAATAAAAATAAAATTTGAAAGTTGACATGTAAAAAAAATCAAGTACCAACATGAAAAGATGTTTGGCAACATTAGTCATTAGGAAAATTCAGTCAGAATCACAATAAGGCGTTTCTACATACCCTCTAGGCTCTGCTAACTAAAAGAACAAATGACACCTTGTGTTGGATAGACTATGGAGAAGCTTGATCCCTCATACTTTGTTTGCTATTGGGAATATAAAATGGTGGATCTATTTGGAAGAAACAGCTTAATAGCTTTTTTGTATAGTTGAACGTATACTTGCAGTAGTGATTCAACATCGATGAGTGTAAGAAAGCGACACAAAAGTACATTGCAACATAAAGGCATGCACAGAGATGGGCACAGTGACACTATTCAACAGGTGGTTTACACATTGTAATCACACCACTAATCCTGTTGTTCTGTCCTAGTGCCCCACGTGCAGGCACCTGGTGTCCTGGGAACTGCTGTGTGTATTCTAGATGCTGTGAATACTCCTGGAGATGGTGGCATCCTTCTAACTATGAAATCTATAATCACACACTGAGTGATTCTTCATGAGATTATGACAGTTTTCCACCTCTGAAAATAACGTTGATTGATATGTTTTTAAGAGACTGACATATGTAACTCTTTATTAAAAATTATTAAATAACTCCTTGAAATAAGAAGGCAGCCATGTAATTAATAGTTATGTAGTGCTTGACAGCATAATTATTCATTACCAATATGCAGGAATAAAATGACTGCTAATTTCATCTTCAGAGTCCTTGGAGGTAAAGAAAAGAATACTCTGAAAGGAAGAAAACTTGGAAGAGAATATGGCTTTTGTAATTACTATAGAGTTCCTTGACTTAGTGTGGGGGAAAAAAGGGCTAGAGAGGTAGCTCATGGTTCAGTTGGTAAAATGTTGACCTTACAAGCATGAGTTTGAAGTCCAGTACACACATGAAAGCCTTATATGGTGGTGTGTGCTCATAATTCCAGTATTGGGGATACAGTTAGAATCCTGAGGCTTATTAGCTCTTCCAGACAGTCTACTTTGTAGGACTCGGGTACAAGTAAAAGGCCCATCTCAAAACACGATATGAAGGGTTCCTGATAAGTGACATAGCTTCTATGTGCACTTGAAAACACATGAATATGTAAACACAGCCACACATTCACATACAAGCACCCTTAACCATTAAACTGTGAATAATGTTATATACTATATTTATTTAACGGGCTGTCTAAAATATCTATAAATTTTGAAAAAAATAAAATTAGAAACTTGTGTTGGAACAGTTTCTAACATCTATTCATTTACTCCTTATTTTGGAGAGGTACTAAGTATCGAATCCAAGGCTTTTGTATGCTAAGCATGCTGTGTACCATCGAGCCACATCCACGGTTAAGCACTTATCTTTCTTCAACTGTTGCTTTAGTTAAAGATTTTTTTAAGGTCTTTGGAAAAACATGAAATTATCTATTTGTTTAGTGTTGGCAAAATGTCTCCATAAATTATTCAGAATTATTGATGAGTTCTAAAATCTAAATCTCAACAGACTAGTTTTTTGGCTTATTTTTTTTTTTTTGTAATTTTGAGGCAAATGTATCTAGTACACAGCAGAGCACACCCATTAAGACCCAGGCCTTTTATTGAATCAGAAGTCACAATTGACTCTGATGGAAAATCATCATGGAAAAATATTAGGATGTAACATGTTGATATAAAACATAGTACAATGACCCCTTCACATGTAGGTGTGGCATTGAAAAACTTTGGCCACAGTGAACTAGTTAATAGAGACTTCGATTGCGATCTCGGCACTTTGTTTTGGGTTTCCTTCCTTTTTATTTTAGAACTGTTGCCCAGACTCACTTGTACAGGTTTGGAATGTGAGCTTATATCATGGTGGTTCACAAGAACTTCACCATGCGAACTCCCATTTACTCCTTAAGAGGTGAGAAGCCACGAGGCATGGTGACTTGCTCCTTAACACCAGAGCTTGGCATCTGGACTCCTATGAGGTTACTCACTGGACTTCACAGTGAGTGGCAGGTCAGTTTTGACTACAGAGTATTTCCTTGTCTCAAAAATATAGTAGGATAGATTATATGTTCTTTTCGAAGTTAAAATCTAAAATAAATACATGGAATATAAAACAAAAACAACAGAACAAAAATATAGTAGGGAAGCTGTGTAGAGTTTTTCAATGTAATCACACCAATATGTGGTGAGCTTCAATTTATGTCACAATTTGGGCCTAAAAACTGCCTCTTGGCAGCCAGCTGTTGTGCATCATCTAGAAAGATAGTCTTAAAAGAATCAACCCACAAAACTTACACCACATTTAAAAAAAAATGTTTTAAGTCCTTCTATAACCCACATTCAATTAACCGTCTTAATCTTTTTTCTTTCTTTGCTATTTTTTTTTTTTGGTTTTTCGAGACAGGGTTTCTCTGTAGCTTTGGAGCATGTCCAGGCACTAGCTCTTGTAGACCAGGCTGGCTTCGAACTCACAGAGATCCACCTGCCTCTGCCTCCCGATTGCTGGGATTAAAGACGTGCGCCACCACCGCCTGGCTTTCTTTGCTATTTTTCTCTTCACTTTTGAGTTGCTCTAGACTTTTACTTCTTCCCCTTTCCAATTGAGTATGGCCATTAAGATGCCAGTCTATTATACTCTCTTGGAGTTTGTATTGCTCCTCTCATGCCTGGACATCAGTCTGTACTTGACTTACAATATAAACTCCATATCCAGTCTGCCATCTTTCCTTTATTGCAATTCAGCACGTATTATTTGCACATAGCTTTCACGGTATTTTCTGATACTATTGCAATCTCCTTGAGTTGTGAGTTACTTGTATTGTTATTGAAGTTTAATTTAGCTAAAGAAGTTTTCAGGTTACCTGTGCTATGACAGCTAGCTTCATGTCAAACTTACAGCAATCAATTCTTTGGTGCCTTGAGGCTGTCCTTGGATCCAACAGAGACAGTCTAGAAAATCCACCCTAGCCTTAGATGGAGGATAGAACTGAAGGGATGGAGTCACCATAGATGACTACAGATATTTTAATAATATGTTACTTTTATGACTTATTAAAAGACATTTATATATAGAAACATCCTAGATGAGAAACAACAAGTGAAAGAAAAAAGGAAGTGTGGTGTATTCAATTGTCATAAAGAATGAAGTTATATAATTTGCTGGAGAATCATGCAATTGGAGATCACAATGCTAAGAGAGAGGGAAAAGTTTTCTACACCTTGCTTTTCTGCTGGGGTCTTTGGTTCACCCTTGAGCCTCAGCTCAGCTAGGCTTTTATGAAAAATTTCCTGGGTACTATAGCTGGGGTGCTGCCTTGCTGTACTTGTTCATGTGTGATTTGGTTATTCCCATGTTCTGGACATTTGTCCTTAAATAAATTACCCATTCTTAAAGTACAGAGGATTACACATTTAATAAATTTGTATGTAGTCGATAGGGGTCTGGCTAGCTTCTGATCGATCTATTGCCTTGGAGACCATTGTCTAGCCAACATTAGTGAAGGATTAGAATCCTGAATGATGGTTTTTAATAGTATTTGAAATGGGAGAAGGACTTAGTTTGGCAGTCATGAGGTATATGGTTCTACTTTCAGGGTAGAGTCAGTCTATGTATTCAAGATTGCTCTAGCTTAATTGGATGAATTGCCATTCTATCTTAGCATTCCATCTCTTCTCTCACACATTAATGATACTGTCTGGAGGTTAAAGGAAAGATCCCAGTATCTAGCAAACAAGTTTGATTTTAGTCTTAAATCTCAGTTCTTACACAGTTCCTATAAACATGGTACAAAAGCATCAGCTATAACAGCTCATTTTTTATTGTGCATACATGACCATAGCTACACTTTTCTTTAGTGCTGGGGTTTCGAATAGGGTTCTCTTTTGCTGGTTTATTTGCTCTAAGAGAGAAGAAGAAAATTTCCTGACTGTTTTTTACAAAATTACCACCAGGAAAAGGGATTTTCCTCTTAATTTTTTTATTCAACAGTTGTTCTTTGCTGTTATCCTTCTATTGTGCCTTCTATTCTTCCTGTTACATATAAAACGAAATAAGATACAAGAACAAACAACCTGCAACATGTCTTTCTGGTTGGGATTTTCCTTACAGTGACTTACTCTGGTGTTTGGAAACCTGTGTTCTGGTCTAGCCCAAACACTCAGTATCTTCTGCAGACTCTCCAGGTGCTGTGTTTCTTCCTCTACCAATGAACTTTTCTCATATATTTCTGTTAAACTTACTTCTCTTACTTTGTGTGTGTGTGTGTGTGTGTGTGTGTGTGTGGCGTATATGTGTATGTGTGTGCATGCATGTGTGCATATGTGTACATGTTTATGTGTGTGAGAGTACACATCTGTGGGGACATGGAGGCTGGAGGATAATGTTGTATGTGATTCATCATATATTAGTCACCTTTTTTTTTGGGACAGGGTCTTTGAATTTCCTAAGACTGGCCAAGTAGCTGAGTGTGGATGGCCAATGATCTCCTCACTTCCGTGTGTGTGTGTGTGTGTATAGAAATACAATGTCTGGATTTTGAAATGTAGATTCTGAGGGCTGAGCTCAGGACCTACTGCGTGCACGTCCCAGACTACAGACTGAGCTCCCTCTTCCCTGCTCATAGTAGTCATTTCTGTTTGGCTTTTTTCACACACTGTGTGTGTGTGTGTGTGTGTGTGTGTGTGTGTGTGTGTGTGTGTATATGTATATAAACTAAGGTTCTCTAGGAGTGTGGAGAATCCATCATTCATTTTGTTCCCAACTTTCACAGTGCTTAGCTTTGTTCCTGACCACCCTATAGATGACAGTAAGTTAAACAATGCTGGAGTTTATCCATTCGTTACACGAGGAAGAAACAGGAGTCTGGAACTGACAAGGGCTGACTACATTTAATATGACACTAATTTACCTTCATGTTTTTGTATATATTAACAACAGACACTTGAAAGGAGAAAAAGGGACTTGCGCTTGGCTACATCCCAAGGCACTAGCCATTTCTATCCGCAAACAGTTCCTGGTTACAGGTTGGAGTGCTGTTTCATTCATACAGTGAGTACATTTGGTGTTCTGTAGAGTGTTCGATGCCTATCCTTTTTCTTGTTAGGAATTCATTTGAATGTCACAGAGTGTGGAGTAGGTAAATCCAGTGGGAAGTGTCCAGGAGGAAAGAGCCTATCCCAGCATTTTGCTAGCATCCTCCCAGCATCCCTCACCAGTACCATGGACAGATTTATCTCCATTGTAAAACAGGCTTTTCGCTTCCACCTAGGAAATCCAGGCTTTTGCCTGTCACTCTGTAAATACTCTGGATCCCACTTCTGTTTATCTGTGGGGTGATCAGGAGTTCAGGCAGCTTTGAAGAACCAAGGTAAAGCCTTGGGGAAAAGATTGTTAAGTGCATAATGGGACAAGAAGAAAAAAACATATGAATAAATCCAGTTCTCTGTGTTCTGCTTCTGCTTTTCTTAGTATGTTTAAAACACACTAAATACATACATCTGAAAAGGCCAAGAGCAGCTTCCTCGGTGCTGTGTGAAAACCGAGCGTAAATCCTCCTCTCGATGGGTAGTTGCCATGATTAATTGCATTCAGCCGACATTAGGCTGCATTATTATCAGCTGCTTGCTGTTCGGCACTTGCTAGGCTGTTAATTATTGTTGTGTGGCTCTAAGGAATGTTTTCAAAACATTTTAGAATTCCACCACTGTGATGGCGCAGGGAGGAAGTTAATATGCCACTATTCTGCATAAGGAAGACAAATAGAGATTTTTTTTACAATAAAAATAATTTAATTATGGATTTTTTTTCCGCTGGCTGTTGGTAACAGAAATGTATTCTTAATATCTTTCTGCATGTTCCTTGTAAGTCTCAGCTGCCCTAGAAATCCGTTTTATTTTGTTTGTAAAAAGAATGCAATGAGTTTATGGGTTTAGAAGACAGTCAGATTAGAGAAAATTAATTCAAACACTAAAATATTTTAGCATGGGCATATATATATATATTCAGATACTACTAACAACTTGGAAACATTGATTCTTAGGTTGTGCAAATGTAAGTGTGGGTTTGTGGGTTCCTAATGAGCACAGAAGCAGGAGTCGGATCTCCCCAAGCTGCACTTGTCGATGGTTAAAAGCCAACGCACGTGGGTGATGGTAATCAAACTCAGGTCCTTTGAAAGAGCAATGCATCCTCTTATCACCAAGCAACCCCACTGCTGGCGCTTTTATGAACTAAAAGGAATGCGAAACTTCACTGGTGAATCTTTATTCTGTAGACTAAGAAGCAGAAACGAATTGAAGTTTTTATTTATTTGTATTCTATGTGTAGAATATTTGCAGTGCATACACATCTGGTACCTGAGGAGGCCAAAGGGGGTTAAAGATGGTTGTGAGCATCCATGTGGGTGCTGGGAACCAAGTCCATATGCTCTGCCAAAGCAGCAGGTGCTCTTAACCTCTGAACATTGTCTGCAGCCCCTAAAGAAGAATTCAAGACAACCTGTTCCTTCTTTGCTGTTTTTTTTCTTTCTGAGCCTGGGGCCCACCTCCAAGCCAGACACATGTTATTGTCAGCTAGGTTTACCTATACACTCTGAGATACCACACTAGAATGTCTATATGTTGAGGTTTTAATTCCAGGTCTGCCAATTTTTCTATCTTCACTGTGAGGGCTGAGCATACATAAAATTAATTTTATTTCAGGAAGAGACTTGACTAACCAATACAATGTGTAAGAAAGATAAAAGAGAGTCCTCTTTTTGGGGCTCCACAATGAACCAAAAGGAGATGCTATTCTTGAAACAAGGACGTTACCTTGGAGAGGACAAACAGTAGGAACTGACTCAAATCATCTCTTTTAAATGTTCCTGATCAACCCCAGAATCCAAGAATAACATACACTTTCATTTCACATTCATAGGGTTTAGGTTTTTATTTTAGGCTTTGAAGGCCCTTGAGTCACCTTTCCCCTTCATTTCTCTAAGATCCACAGAACCCCACTCCAAAGACACCCTGCTGAGTGGCCTGGGCCTAGAATATGGGATTTTGGCCTGCCACTTTGTAGTTCTTTTAAATGCTATTTCTAAAGCAATTGCCAGTTTGTTCCTTAAAATGTGGCTCCTTGAGGACTGACGGCCATCTATTCATGGTGGTGCTTCTGGTGTCTATACTTGGATTCCTAGCCACTTTTTCCAACTTTGTCTTCTGTCATTTGATCCAAACCACAGCTGTCTCCACCTTCCACAAGTCATCACTGATGTTTCAATGAGATCATTCTGGTTCTGAGTTTGCTGCTCCAGGTAGCTGAGAATGCTTCCACGGGACATCTCATTTCTAGCTTTCTTTATAGAGCTTCCTTGGAGTGTCCTATCCCAATATACAACTCCTCTTTGCTAATAACCTATAGGCTTGTCACTCCATAGCAGTCCATTCTAAAACAGCAGGGAGTTTTGCTTATTTTAGTGACTTGTGTGGGAAGGCATTGGGAAATACTGCCATGCTCCTGAATTTGCTAGAAACTCTTAAGATGGCAATGGCACAAGGTGATGTGAATTCAGAGGCATCAATTCAGTGACTGTTCATAATTATTCTGTGTCTTCCACAGAGGCTAGCAAGACAAACTTGCCTTGATGTACAATTAATATGTACTGATTAAAAGAAATTAACATGAAATCGTCTACCCTGATTGTAAACGGAATAGGGAATATATTTTAATGAGACACAAGAAGATGCAGGAAGAGAACATCCTTTTCATGTCAGTTGACTTAATTCATGTCTTTATTTGTTCATTGTCCCCAAGTTGAGTTTGTATTTTTGCTCTGCTTTTGTGGTCACCCCAGAGCTTTTACTTGGTATATTTTGTGTAGTAATAGGAGTGGCGGGGCTGCGTCCCCAGCACCCCGGCTGCACCCCGGCCACCTCCGGCTAGCTTTACCCGAAATAATTACACAGACACTGTATTCTTTTAAACACTGCTTGGCTCTTTAGCTCTAGCCCTTTTCTCAGCTAACTCTCACACCTGTACTAGCCCATCTCTAATAATCTGCTGTAGCCCACAAGGTGGCTTACCAGGGAGATTCTAGCCTACGTCCATCCTGGGTAGGAGCTTCATCGCGTGTGCCTCAGAGAGCAGAGCTCTCGCCTCTGCCCGCAAGAGTGGAGCGAGAGGAGAGCTGTCGAGTCTGACCTCACTTCCTCTTCTGCCCAGCGTTCTGCTCCGTTCACTCCTCCCACCTATGTTCTAACCTATCAGGGCAAGCAGCTTCTTTATTTAATTAACCAATGGCCTTCCTCCATCAATTTTGTTTTGCTCAGGATTATTTAGCCAACTGATTAGCATTTCAGTTACGATATATACTATCAAAAGCACTAGGCATTATTGCCTTAGTCTCTTCAGTAAAAAAAGAAAAATAGGAGGTACATGGTTGTCTTTCACATATTAACCAAACATTCTGAAAGAACTAAGAGCAGCCAGAAACCGTAATTTCAGGGCTTTGCTGAATGTGATTCTTGTGTTCAAGTGAGGGTTAGGGTAGTGATACATGTGCAAATAGAGACATACATTCAGGGAGTGATAAGTGCTCTACCAATCCAAACAGGTGGATTGCTAGCCAGCTGCTGCTGTCTTTCACTTTAACATCAGTGTGTTTATGGAAAACAGCTTAGTGAATTATTTTGCACTTTGTTTTGGTTAAAGTAAGCTCTTTTGTGGAATGGGTCATTTACATGCTGACCGCAAGAAGTGGCCTTAGTCCCCATCTCAGTTCAAGTATTTGTGTCTAACTAGCTGACAGGGAATCTGAGCTGGGTGGTTGGAGGTGGCATATGTTCAAATGCTTGGTTTTTGACATAAAACTGTTGAAGGTGCAAGTCATCTGTCAGTCCATAATCCATAATGCATTGGTGCTCTGTGTTGTAGTATACGTTACATGGATAAATTGTTGTGTGCTCTTTGTACTACTTGGAAGCCCACTTGGAGTGTAGAGAGTTTCTATGACTCAAATATATTTAAGTGTCCACGAAGATGCCCCATCCTGGGTCAGGTTGATCCCTGACTCTGTAATAGAGCTGAAGAAAAAAAGCAAGCAGCCATGGACATTAAAAACATGGTGCCCTTGAGAGAAGCCATTTCCAGCTGAGGTTACTATTGCTATATCCCACCGTGTAAAGACTGCAGTAAGAATAAGAAGCCATAAGCCCATCCATCGGGAGAAATCTCTGTTCCACCAGCGACTCCTAGTCGGGAACTCCAACATGACAATATCAGCAGGACACTGTCCCCAGACATTTGTGCAGGATGGTGTATGGACCCGATCTGCTCATACTGTGCTATCTGTATATCTACTCATAAACTGTACAAATGGTAAAACATGTCTTACTGTTTGTTCATTTGCTTTTCCTTGCTCCGTGATTAACAAACTCACTTTCTTAGAACTGAAATTCCAGCCTCAGTAACTCATTCTCTGTAGAAATGCTCACTTAAGATTTCAGAATAATGGATATAATTGGAGAAATTTGCGCATGTCAGCAGCATCTCCTCTTCACTGCTAGTCAGCATGTTAGGAGAATGGTAAGTGCACTAGTCCACCATCCATGCATTTCCAATGTCCAAAGAACTAAAATGAATTAGTATTTGTCAGTTAATTAACCAAGAGTCTTCACATATAATCATAAGAGCATTTAAGGAAACACCCACACTTCCATCCCTTATTATTGCATTCTTGCCTTCTTCCTTTAGATGAAACTTACTAGTATCCACGATTATCAGCCTCTGTATTTTTTTTTTTTTGATGCTTAGAAAGGACGTCTAACTAGGAGAAGTGAGAAGCAATTCTTTGGACATTAGGTACAGTGTAGTGAAGGAACACAGACAAACAGTGGAGTGGCTGAATAAGCATGCAGAGATGGGAACATTGGATATTTGGTTTCTTTTGAACCAATATTTTCCCTTAAATATAACAGAGTATTGGGATGTCGTAGTATGGTGTGTTCTGTATTTGTGCATGCTATTATAAATGAGAATATATAATTTCAAATGCCAGCTTGGAAAGTAAGTAGTTAGAATGTAATCAGATGCCCCGAGTGCTTCTGGAAGTGCAGAGTACTGCAGAAATTCTAAATTGCGATTGTTCACACATTAAAGATTGTCACCTGTCTCTCAAAGCTGCTACGAAGAGGTGTCAATGAACACACTCTTAGACAGGCACTCTGTTTGTTGTGTTTGTTATCTTCGAAAATGGCAGTGGTAGTGCTGAAGCATGTCTTAATGAAAGACTAATGAATTTCAACGTTATGAATCTTAGAAGCATGATTATCTTCAGCTAATATATAAACAATCCCTAGAAATAGTAAAAATTGCAATAAATAAATTCATAATGGCATTAAATTTTCCATGAATAAGAACAACACAGATATTAGACATAGAACTGTTTAAATAATCTCACATATTTGCAGGCATATACATGTAGAGTGCACAGATGTGCACAGATGTGCACATACATGAACATGTGCTAGGAAATACCTAGCACATAGCGATATAGTTTGTTAACTCAAGGCAAGGGCACTTTCCTAAATTCTCTGCATATTCATGTTGACAGATAACAAAAGTGATTTTAGCTCTATGTTTGCTTTAAAAAAAAATAAGCCCCATTTTCTTTGCTTCCTGCTTCCTCAGTTACCATCTGAGTTCAGGCAATGCACATACTCAAAACCTTTTCCTTCCAGCCAGCCCTTCTTACCATTAAGCACTTGCTTTTTCTAAAATTTGTAAGTTAACGTTAGTCCAGGTTAAGCCTAGACCTGAGTTGATCAAGTATTATCATGCACTCTGAAACATTTATGTACTTAACTTATGACAATTATAGCACTTCAGATTTCTTAAAGAGCTTTATAAGCAAGAATACATTCATGCAATCTTTCCAGTTTATATAATTTATGTACTCTGGATTACATATCATCAACATACTTTCATTTAAATTCAGTTCAAAACTAAAAACCAGTAGGGAATAGCTGAAAAATATAAATATGCAAATATTTATTAATAATTCAGCTTTAGCTAGCTCTAGTAAGATTTTCCTAAAACAGTGGTTACTTTCTAAAACAAACACTTTTTAATTTTTTTATTCTATTCTCCTCTAGGCAATTCACTGTTGAAATGGGAGGCAGTTAAACCAATCTGTAGTCTAGAAGCTAGCTTTCATGTAAACTCTTGAAAATGTGCATATACCTAAGCATTTCTCTAGGAACCAATATATGTTAAGCATATTTGTGAAACTGAAAAATAAATCACTAATCATGTCTCGGAGTGGAGGTATAGCTCAGCCAGTAAACTGTTTGCTGTGGAAAACACGTGGACATACAGAGAAAAGCCAATCATGGCAGTGCCCTCAGACCGATGAGGTGGAGATAGTCTGGCCAGCCGACAAGCTGAATAGGTGAGTTCCGCTTCAGCTAGAGAAGCTGCATCAAAAAAAATTAATAAGGTAAAGAGCAACTGAAAGAGGCTCTTTATGTCAGTCTCTGGACTCCAAACATACACCTACACACAAGTGCACCCTGAGAGAGAGGGACAGAGGGAGAAAAGGAAGGATGGAGGGGGAAGAGAGAGAGAGAGAGATCGTAATGTATGCTAGTTTGTGACATTTTTACATTTCTAAATTCACCGTACATACAATAATGCCTTTTGCTTCTATAAACTTTGGATGTCAAGGTTTAAATATACATATACTTTTAAGAGTTTTTTTGTTTTTGGAGAATGGTTATATCCATTCCTTATTTGAAACTTGTCACCACGTGAAATGTTTATCTAGTAACTCATTCAATAGGGTTTTTGGAGTTTTAGTGGAAAACGCCATGAATGGAATACTAAACTTGTTATGGCAGTCCATCAGAAAGTAATCTAATTGCCATTTGCAGGTGCATATTGAATATGACTTGCGAAATAGCTGGGCAACTTCTGGCTGAGATAGCTGGGTTCAAGGACCATACTGTTGGGCTTGCCAAAAGACTTTGCCTTCACACTTTTCCTTAGATAGGACCAAGTTCCTCCCAGAGGATTTCTACCTTATTTAGTAGCTGGAAATCTACATACATGGCTTGCAGTACTCCCCATCCCTGATACTAAGCTTTTTCCTCTGTTGGACATCCTTATCTTGGATTTAAAGCATCCTCACCTCTCTCCATAAAGTTTTTCCTGGAGAGAATCAGATGAGTGTTTTATTGTAGATTCAACGGTCATGGAAGCTGAGAAGAGGTATCATAAAAAAAAAAAAAGAGCTTGCTAAGTAAGCAAGAGAATTGCTGCCTGGATCCCTAACTGGATGCTGAGTGGATATGGTGGACCACCTGTAATTTCAGTGCTGGGACACAGAGACAGGTGCCTCCTGGAGTAAGCTGACTAGCGAGACAACCCATGTCAAGGAGCTCTGGGATTGACTGGGAAATCCTACCTCATCAGAATATAATGGTAGAAAAATCACATAAGATTTAAAATATCAGCCTCAGCCCTCCATGTGCACTTACACAAATCTGCACCTCTACACACACACACACACACACACACACACACACACACACACACACACACACACACCATACATTTGCTGATATGTTTACACACGAACATATACCACACAATACTCTTTAAATGAAGAAAAGATAAAATAAACAAAAATCATCATTCAGTCACTTTCCATTTTCTTCTGTCGAGAGATTCTGGTCCCTTTTATCTTCCTCCAAATTTCTCTCCAAGCAAACTGTAGCTTCTTTGTGATCCTGTCTGTTTTCATCTTTGGGCTATCAGTGGTGTTTCTATCAAAGTGTTTATCGAAGGGCTTATTATCTAGCCAACAGAACTATCCGGAGCCTGTACAGAAACTCAAAGTCTGATCAATCAGAAATCAAAGTGACTGTGCAGTCTAAAAGCTGTCATGGCAAACACCACACCTGGACTTCAGCGCGATTCCTTCCACCTGACTCTGAGCTCTAGCCAGTGAAAGGTCACCCCCTTTCTTATGCGGGATAATGGCTTTGCGACAGTGAATGTGAGAAACACCTCAGGAAAGCCAGAGCAATCAAAAGCAGATGGTGGAGGGACAGCAAGGCTGAGAGGAGAAACCGAAGAGGACAGCAGACTGAGCGATGAGAAAGAACGAAATGAGCCTTGCTTGTCTATTTTGGGGATGTTTCACATACGTGGTTCCAGGAGAGACGTCACAGGTAGCGCTGTGCTTGATGTCAGCCATGACACTAGAAGGGAACTTTGAGGACGTGTAATATTTGAATTTATTTGGTATAAATTTACATGCACATATGTATAATAATTTTTTCAAAATCCCATTATTTTTACATTTTTGTTTTACTCTGACTCTTAAGAGGATAGCATTTTTCTATGAAAACAAAATTCTGTTATTTTTACTTATGGGACATTAAAAAGTTCAAAATTGATTGGAAAATTTTGTGGTCTTCTACAGAAGCAGGTACGCTGTGCAACTTGGGACACTAAAGCCATAAGCCATTTTTTTTTATTTATTTACTTAACTATTTGATTTATGTTTATTTATTTATTTAATTTATTTACTTTCTTGCTTAGACAGAATGCCATATACCTCAGGCTGGCTTCAATCTTACTGTGTAGCTGACGGTAACCTTGAACTTCCAAGGGTCCTTACTTTTACCTCCCCAGTGCTGGGGTTACTAGTGTTTACCATCACACCCGATTCTTGCTGTGCTGGGAATCAAATCTAGGGTCTTCTGAATGCTAGATCAACATTCCTAACTGAGCTACATCCCAGCCAGTGTTTACTTTTAAAATATGGACCCCTCCCCATGATGGCTCTATTGTTGATATAAGGCCTGTGGCAGTTTATTTCTCTGCTAGTAATGATGTAAATCCTATTTATACAGAATCCCCGAAATGCATTACCTTAACAGTTTAGGAACAAGAAAGAATGAGGAGTATCGCTTGTCATGAGTTTCAGTCTTTAATTATGACATTCTTCCTTGATTAGAGTTGTAATCACACAGAGCTTTGTAAATTTTGATTACTAGCAGAAAATGCAGGCTTAATGAAACACAGGATACTCTTGAAAAGCAAATATACTTTCCTTTAGACTGTGAAGATTTTTTTGCTTAAACAATTATCTCAATTTAGAGTTTTAGAATATTCAAATAATTGTATGTAAAGAAACTCATTTGGGACTGGGGAGATTTTTTAGTGGGTTAAAGTGCTTGTTATACAAGCGTGAGAAGCCAGTGTTCAGATCCTGAAACCCACATAAAAGCCAAGCATCTGTCACCAAAGTACACTTACTGGCTAGACAGTCTAATCAAAATGGCAAGCCTTTACTTCAGTTATGGAATGACAGAAATCTAATAAGAAAGCAAATACTCATAAAAAAAAAGTTATCACAAGCTGGATGGCGCATGCCTGCAATATCAGCTTTCAGGAGGATGGGGCAGCACTGCAGCAAGTTTGAGGGTTACTTCCAAGCAACTCTCAGCTACAGAGTAGATAAAACTGTTATTGTAGTGATTTGAACAAGAATGGCACCACATGCTCCTATGTTCAAATCCTGGACGTCTGTTGGTGTTGGGAAGGGTTAGGAAGTGTGGTCTTACTGGGGAGGTGGCACCTGGGGCTGGCTGTGAAATTTCAAAAGACCCCGTCCATTTCTAGTGTACCTTTCTGCTTTCTACTTGGATGTCAAGATGTGAGCTCTCAGCAGTTTTTATAGGCATGCCTTTGTTCCAACATCATGGTCTCTAACCTCCTGAAACCATAAACCCAACTAAATTCTTTCCTTTATAAATTTTTTTAATTATGATGTTTTGTCATAGCAATGGAAAAGACAATAAGACAGCTATCAAAATATTTCCAAACACTTCATTGTGCATGTGTGCATGGGATTTAATTTTTCCCCGGTCTTAAGTGGCATTTTTATAGTATGATATGCCAAACAATTGCTTTCAATAATTTGTCTCTTCAATAAGCTAACATATCTGGGTGATTTCTGATAATAAGACAGAGGGTTTCTATTGCTCCCCAATGTTTCATGGTGCCCCCTTTCTTGTGTCCATAAAGATATTTACATCAGGAATTCCAGGCAGAACAGTAGAAATAAAAACCACCAAATCATTTGTTTGGCACGGTAAACACAGCAAGTTCTTTCTGTGAGCAAGAAGTGAAGCAGCTTGCAGTATCAGATGAGGACTGAGAGCTGGGGGCAATCATGACCACTGGGCGACTCGGAGAAAATGGTTAAGACCGTCTCTCAACCTGGAGGAAACTCTCTAACAACGAAATGTTGCTTTTCCAAATCTCATTCATTGCTATGATAGTTCTTGAATTACCTTGTCAAATCCAACAGCCAATATAAATGAAGCAACCTTTAATCATTCTGGGAGAAGCAGAGGACAAATGTAGATATTATACTTCAATATAGGGAAATAGTCTCGAAATGTCATTAACTTTTGAATTAATAATGAGCCCTGATTGTTTGAAAAAAAAGATGACATATTTCCCCATTTAGACTATGGGACAAGAAGTTAATTTAAATGCTTAGAGTACATATATTGGAGTAACTTGATGTCAAATAAATCTTTCAGTGTTAATATAAAAATGGCATTTATAAAAGCTATAACAGATGTAGCTAAAGGCAAGCTTTCTCCCAGTTTTACTCAATTGAGACCTTATAAAGAGCCATTCCATTGTTCTACTTTCACTAGACTTTTATTTCAGGTGAGTTAAAGCAAAAAATATATATTCTAGCTTATTTTTTATTGAGTATTGATTACTGCTGAAATAGTTTTCTTTGTGTCACATCTAGTGATTTTTATAGTTTCCTATACCAGTTTTAGAAGGAAGAACATTTTCTTTTCACTTTGTGGGATGGGAGTCAACATTTAGCATTTGTCTAAGGACAGATATCTAATGAGCTCTGCATCCTGTCGCAGCCTTCCTGTTAGGATGTCTAGGATAACATGATCAGATCTGCATTAGGGAAAGAAAAATCTTTCATCCATTATTCATTTTCTATTTACTTAATAATATGTGTGACTTGCTCGCACATTCTTAACTCATTCATTCACTTTATAGATAATGTATCTCCCCTCCCACCACCAAACTGGGGTAGAGGGCACCTGACTGATTTTCTCATCACTCAGTTTGTCAGTGGGGAAAAACTGCCTCATTGTCTCGGTTTGGAAATATCCAAGCTATTACCTTTCATGACAGTCAAAGGGTGATTGTAGCTGGAGTAGAAATGAGTCAAAACATGAATTCAACCTTGTCAGAAAAGTTTCAGATGGGAGAAACTCTGGTCTAGTGTAAAAAAAAAAAACAATGTTCATTATCCACAGCTCAAGCCTTTGTCTCAGTTTTCTGTTCTATTGGCAATTCATTGTCCTTGAAGCTTGCTCAGACCCACAATCTTCAAGGATGTCCCAGGGCATCAAGAGTCAGGGAAATGCCATGATCTTTGAATACATATATTATGTTTATATGTATTATGTATATGAACGCACACATTTCACTTAGTCTCGCCTTCAGTTTTGAAATTCTGGACTATTCAGAATAGTTTGCTGAGCCATATTTGCTCCATACCCCTGCAAAGGAATGCCTTGGTCCCTGCCTGGGCCTGATTTCTACCAATGCTGGCTACCCAGTTGAGCCCCAGACCCAAGTTCTCTTAGTTACACACAGATTAAAACTTTAAACTGTAAGGAGATGGAGGCACGTCTGGAATATGTTTTTCCTCTTTTATTGAAAATAGCTTCCTTTCTCATACATCATATCCTGGTTACGGTTTCACCTGCCCTTTCTACTCCTCCCAGTTTCTCTCCAGTTCCTCTCCCATCTGTAACTGTCCCTTTCTGTCTTGTCACTGAATAGGTCAAGACAGAAGGTGAGCTATGTTTAAACACCCGCATTGCTGAGAAACTCACTACCTCTCCCTCATGCATGTTTCTGGTGATGTCCTAGCATGGTACTTTTGTGGAAATTCAGTTTAACAGTCCTGTTCGCCTGGGGTGATCACAGTCTTCCATCTTAGAAGGAAGAGGGAATGGAAAATGCTTTCTAGCTGCTCAGCTCTTTAATGTGGACAAGTGGGGAAGAGCGAAGACAGAATATTATTTTCTCTTTTAGCATGATAATTGCTAGTGATGTTTAAAAGAAAGTAGATGAAAAATGACAAATGAGCAAAAAGCAATTTCACCTTTCAGGAAAGGTTACATGCAAGTATGATTTATCACAGTTAAAGGGGCTCAAGTGTCCCATTTACATTTTGACTTTAAACATGAAGAAAACCACAATCAAGAGATAAAAACAAAACAACACAAAAACCAAAACCAGGGGATGCTCTAAACTCAACACATAAATTGAGTCAACCATCTTACACACTTTATACATAACAAACCAATCTACAGTAAATCTTGCCATTTCCTGGGATATTTATAGGGCTCTAAGATATGCATAATATATGGTTTGCGTGTGTGCATGTGTGTATTTTACCATCAATAATTTAACAGGACATTCTGTGTGACACATATATGCCACACAAGAAAATTTTCTGTCTTTGCATGTCATCTGAAAAAAATGTATTACTGCTAAAAATGACTTTTAAGAAGGTACTAAAGACAGATAATGAATTTTAGCCAGAAAAAAAAATTCTGAATCAGGCAGGCTGGTGTTCATAACTTGTACCAACAGGGTTATTGTTATCCTGCATTCCTGCCTGAGGTAAAAAAAAATAAGATTCCAAAATTTACTCTTATCTAAAGGTAATAAATATCACAAGTTAAGGAAAGTTAGCTTTAAGAGAAAAAGTACAATTATTTCTGTCTGCTATTAGTCAATGTTACTAAAGCATAAAATTAGTTAAATACAAGCTAACTATGGCAAGTCACAAATCATTATTCAAACAAAAATGCATGTAATTATCATGAAATCCATGAGTAACCAGATCTAGAACTTGGATACAAGCATACAATAAATTTTAGAAATTTATATTTAAGTTCAGAGTTGTCAAGGAATGAAATATCTCTACAAGAGTTATTAAGACCTTTTAATAAACTCCCCTTGAACCAACAATCCAAAATGGGTTTCTTCACACTTTCCCACGCTGTTTTCTAATTGAGTGAAATTGAATTCTGCTGCTTAATGAAATTTCAACAAAGACATGAACAATCTAACAGTAGGCCTAGATCTGCTCAGACTGTTCTTTAAACTGCTCACTTTTAAGGCAAATAGCCTATATTGGTGTCTAGATTCTAAGAGTCATTTAGGTTGTAAGCAGAAGTCACCTAAAATTAAAAGAACAGCAAAAGATAGCATCTTGGGATTCACAAGAGCCCCTTTTCCTCATACCTTTGTTATGAAGGTGAAGTCAGGCAGACTGACTCTAAGATCCTGCATTTGCCACTTCACTAAAGGAGGGGACCTCTTTATTGTAGAGAGGGCAAAAGACATGTTAGTGAAGCTGTAAATGCAGGATCTTGGACAGTTTGGTGCATATTTTTGTTTGTTATTTTGACTTTTATATTTTGTTTATTTACACCCAAATTTCACTGTTTTTTTTGTTGTTGTTATTATTATTATTATTATTATTTTGGCCACGATCAGGTGTACTGACTTATTTGCTGCCTCTGCAGAAAACCAATCACAGATATCTGAGTCCAATTTTAAAGATGTTTTTGAAAGACTGACAGTGACTGTCCCACGACAGTTGCCTGGTAGGTTCGTCTGCCCTCACTGAAGACCTGGATGCTCTACTTGATCATAAACTTGGAGGCGACATGGTTTCCTGCCTCTATCTTTCATTTATAAAAGGGTTAATCACTAAACATCCTCACAGCTCATTCAACCATCATTGTCTCCTCTTGGCTCAGGATAAATAAATATTCCAGTCTATCACATAGGCAGGAGCGGGTACAGCTAACACAGGGCAATGGGACTCTCATTACACCATTCATACTAGCAAGGGAGAAATGATCAACTCTCTGTGTCAACTGCCAAAGAGCTCAAGAATAATTTTTAAATGCAGGAAATATTTCTCTAGGGTTTTGGTATTTTCTGCCTCTGGGCTTCATCCACCTTCACTAGTGTGCCAAGCTGTGCCACTACTGATTTACTCCTCTGGAAACAGTACTCCATCAATGTCCTCACGCTGCCACTGCCACCAAGCTTTCCCTGTCCCCAGGCATCTTGCTTACAGGAGGAAATTATTCACTTGCTTGTATGCTACATGCAAAACAAACTATTTTTAGCTGTTTGCATCTATCACCTCATTTTGCTATCAGGGCTTGCAGAGAAGGACAAAGGAGTGGTAAGCTTTACCTTAGAAAAAAGAATCACGAGCTTGGTGACTGTGACACGGGTTACCATAGACAGTGACAGAGAAATGTGCAGGTGGGTCTAGTGAGCTTTGTCTTGTCCTGCCAGGTAGCAACACGAAGTGGACAGTCAATGATGATGGTGGCAGGCACAGTTTTTTTCTTGTCTACTCTAGATAGGCTGTGTAGAGTTTCTGCCACAGATACATTAGACATTTAAAATGGAATAGAGCCTCTTAAATTAATTTTCTGATGGACTCATAGAATGCACAGGCATCAGAACCCTGGTTTTCTTTTTCAGGCTTTTATTTTCATTTTGTTTTCTTAATGTTTGTATTTTTGAAATGAGATTTCACTTATACATGATAATGCCTATACGCCTGTCTAGGTATGGCTCTCTAATGCTAGTTTTCCTTGCTTTGTGTGTGTCTGTGTTTGTGTGTGTGTGTGCGTGTCTGTGTGTGCGTGTTGGCAAGAGGTTAACATTAGATATCTTCACCATTATCTTTTTAGTTTATCAGGGTCTCTCATTGAACCAAGAGTTCACTAATACAGCTAGACTTTCTGGTCAACAAACCCAGGAACCCTCTGCTACCTTGGTTTTATATGTGTATGCTGCTACAGTTGACATTTTTTACATCAGTGTTGGCGATCTGAACTCCGCTCTCCATGCTCACATGGTGAAGTGCCTGACTGACTGAGTTGTCTCTCTAGCCTTGATAATACTAATACTCATAATTATTTTCTAAAGTACATAGTACACTTAGAGAAATACAGAAAGACCATAGTGAGACAAAATATAGAATCTCAGAGTCTGGCTAAATGTATTCTCCATAAGATTACTGGATGTAAAAGAAGTAGCTATTTGAAGAAAAAAAAAGGTAGAAATCTGTCTTCAGAGAAAAAATCCAGCAGGCACTGAGGTACTTTCAAGGAGGAAAAGAACGTCTGCATTTCTGTCGGTGGAAATAGCATGATGAAGGAACTGAGAACTGAGAATGCTGAAGTTGAGTAGCTAACAGGAGATCTGACTCTTAAATTGGCACGCTGCTGTCCTCAGTCATGTTATGGAACAAGGGATTGAACCAGTTCAGAAGTCTCAGATGAGGCAGAACCAATAGGCAATGGTTCAGCGTGTCTGTATTAGAGTAAGTGGACCCAGGCAAGAGGTGCATGCAGACAAAAAAAAAAAAAAAAAAAAAAAAGAATCTGTAACCACACGAAGCACAAGAATTTCCAACATCCCAATCAAAGCAGCAAATTATCTGTGGAGGCTGGGGAGATGCCTCAGATGTGTGTTCGCTACATAGGCATGAGGGCCTGAGTTCAGACACTCAGCATTCACATAAGAAGCCGGACAAGAAAGCTTACACATTTAATTCCACTGCTGTGGAGGCAGACGGGAGGATCCATAGGACTGGACGCCCAGCCAGTTTGGACAATCTATAAGCTCCAGTTTTAGTGAGAGAGCATTCTCAAAAACAAGGTAAAGAATGAATAAAAAAAAGACCACTTAGTGACAACTTCTGACCTCTGCAAATATGCAGAAATGTTCACGCACAACAACACACACACATGCACACATACACAAACACATCCAACACACACACATACACACACCAATTACATAGGATAAACCAACATAATCACTTTCCAGAAAAAAGTCATATTTGAGCTCTGGATGTAAGCTAGAAGATAATATACATGAAGAGTCAGAAGACTGAAGGTGAAACTGGTGGTTTACATGTACATAACAGTCCCAAGATTACGCTTCTAGTCCAGCTTTCCCCAGGTCTGTTCTTGCTACCTGTTTGCCGTCTAGCCCCATCAGTGTCCTTGATTCATCCTCGTTGTAACTCTGTTTCATGTTCATCTCTCCATCTTCCTCTGCTCCATGCCATGGATTTTAACGCCCACACCCCAATGCTCCTTATTTTTGTTGGAAATGCATTTCCACAACCCTCACTCTTCCTCATTCATCAAGCCTTATTCACTCACGAATTCAGTCTCTCAAATGTGCAAGGGGCTCATTCGGACACATCCTCTCGTGTCTCCGTGGAGCTCATCATCTGACAGGACAGGCAAACAGACATTGACAAATAAGAATGGTTATTTGAGGGCTAAAGGAAGTGTGCGACATGGTGAATGGTGCCTAACCTAATACGAGGGCATCTGTGAGAGGTTCCTGGAGGACAAATAATCCATGTGTATAATGTGAGGATGAATATTGGATAGCTGAGGCCAGCGTAAAAACCATTAGCAGATTTCTATAGGAAGAGAACTGGGTTTAGGGGGTGTGTGCTCTGAGAATTAGAGATCCTCAGACTTTAAGAGGGCTGGATGGTAGAGCACTTGCATAGAATGGACAAATCTGAATTTTGATTCTCAGCATCAAACAATAAGAAGCAAAGATACAAATACCAACAATGGTGGCAATGATGAGTGCTGGGAGTACTTATGTTAGTTTTCATTTCTGTACATATTGGCTGTGTTAGGTTCAATCAACTACAGCAGAACAATGCTGCTAGGAATATAGCTGAGCACATGTCCTTGTGGCATGATTGAGCATCCTTTGGATATATACCCAAAAGTGATATTACTGGGTCTTGAGGAAGGTTATCTGAGAAATCGCCATACTGATATCCAAAGGGCTGTACCAGTTTGAATTCCCACCAGCAATGCAGGAGTGTTCCCTTTACCCCACAACCTCTCCAGCATAAATTGTCATTGGTGCTTTTGATCTTGGCCATTCTTACAGGTTTATAATGGAATTCCAGAGTTGTTTTGATTTGCATTTCTCTGATGACTAAGGATGTTGAGCATTTTCTTAAGTGTCTTTCTGCCATTTTAGATTTCTTTGTTGAGTGCTCTCTGTTTAGGTCTGTACTCTGTTTTTTATTGTGTTATTTGTTCTTTTGATGATCAATTTCTTGAGTTCTTTATATATTTTGGATATCAGACATCTGTCTGATGTGGGGTAGGTGAAGATCTTTTCCTGTTCTGTAGGCTCTTGTTTTGTCTTGTTGTCCATGTCTTTTGCTTTACAGAAGGAGCATTATTTGTCATAGCCAGAACATGGAAACAACCTAAATGCCCTTTGACTGAAGAATGGATAAGGAAAATGTGTTACATTTACACAATGGAGAAATTTACACAGCAGAGAAAAATTATGACATCTTGCAATTTGCAGGCAAGTGGGTAGAGTTAGAAAACATAATATTGAGTGAGGTAACCCAGACCCAGAAAGACAATTATCATATGTACTCACTTATAAGTGGTTTTTAGACATAAAGCAAAGAAAACCAGCCTACAATTCATAATCCCAGAGAACCCTGGCAACACTGAAGACCCTAAGAGAGACAATACATGGATATAATCTACATGAGAAATAGTAAAAGACAAGATCTCCTGAATAAATTGGGAGCATGGGGACCATGGGAGAGCGTTAAAGGGAAGGGGAGAGGAAGAGAGGGAATCAGAGAAAAATATATAGCTCAATGAAATCAACTAAAAATTTTAAAAATTAAAAAATAAAAAATTGTCATTTTCATGTAACACACACATGCACACAAACAGAATATCTTTTTAAGACTATACCTAAGCCTATACTGTACACACCAGTAGAATCTTTTCTGAGTCATAGTATCCTTAGAATATGCTTGTGTAATTCTTTAAATCCACAAAAATATTGTTAGTCTTGTTTAATACTAAGAAGAATTTAGAAAGCTCCTAAGGGCTAGGAATAATAACTTCTAAAGGCATGCTAATGACTGTTGGGAAACTGTGATAGCCTTTCAGGGTGATGGCAGAATTTGATTTGATTGATTTGACTGACAGGTGAACTCACAGGGCCATCAACATGCTCACATAAATTCATTTGCTGGATGGATTTGTTGTGAAATACAGATAATCTGTCACAATGCACGAGTGTTCTGGGATCAATTCATGGAGCAGTCCTTTGTTCTTGAGTTTGGATTGCTTACTAGTTCTAACTTCTGGTGGTTTTCTGTATTTCTAGTACCCAATCTCCTACTCAGCTTCTCATCTTCACTTTGATTTGCTTCAGTGTTCAGAAGATGGAATACATCTTTTCACATAGATGAATTCAATGAAACTCTAGAATATGCTAAGCTGGCCCTTCTGCTTGCAAACAGGACTCGGCTAGTAACTCTGTACACATCCTTGGATGTAACTCTGGCATGATATCTATACCTTTAAATAGCCAATAACAGAGATCTCTTTGATTCTAGAAACAAGCCATGAACTTAATAATGATGAAGGATGGTGAGAAAATTGTAAATCTCAACAACTTGGAGGAGAATTAAATTCTGAGAAAAAAACCTTCCCACCCAGTCACTATTAACACTCATGTGTTCCACTGTCACCGCTAATATCGCTTACAGCTCCTTGTTGATTTTAAAGCGCAATCTAAAAAGATAAATGAAGAGACTCTCAACAAGAAAAATGAATCATCTGAGGTCTTTTTATTTTGATGTAGTTTTTAAAAAGGAATATTAAAAATAGAAAGTGCTTTTAGTGTTCTTTGTAGGAGCTCTATGGAAAATGAATGCAAGGTTTATGGCTTATTTTTCCATTTAGCTGTGGTTTCTTCGACCTTTGGTCCCACTTCTATCTCTGTCTCCACCCCCATCTGCATCTACACCATCTCCATTTATGTCATCTCTTTTCCCATCTCCATCATCTCCACTCACACCATCTGCATCCTCATCCACACCCCATCTCCATCATCTTCATCCTTATTTTCATCTCTGTCTCCATCATCTCCACTTCCACCATCTCCATCCTCATCCACACCCCATCTTCATCATCTTCATCCTTATTTCCATCTCTGTCTCCATCATCTCCCCATCCTCACTCCCACCTCCATAATCACCCTTTACAATGTCTCCATTTTCCTCTTCTTCTAACTCTCCCTCTCATCTCTACCTATCCTGATCTCTATTCTCTATATTTGTCTCTGTGTAACTAACTTATTTAGGATGTATCAGAAATTGTATGCTCTAATTTATGAGCTCGACATCATTGAGTTGGTGTAAGAATTTCTAAATAGATACATTTCATTCTAAATAGAAAGATACACACATAGAGGAATTGCATAGAGAAATTCAACAAGATTGGATTTAAGAATGTGTCAATATGTTAGCAGAAAGCTTAGAAATTTGAAAAATATATTTTTACAGTTTTGAAAAGCTTCTCCTTTTCTAATAAAGCATAGCATTTCTCTGCCCTTTTGAGCTTCTGAAGATTATTATATGAAGTTTATACTGCATGTGTCCTAGACTCTCTCCTTTGGTTCCTAAAATACTTCATCTTTCTCAGTAATGCTCTCTTCAAAGTGGATTTATTTCTAACTCTTTCACACATAGCCAGGCACAAAGTGATGTGCTTTAATTTGAAGTGGCCAGTGGAGGGGCAGGAAGTCAAGCAAGTTTTATCTTCAGCCTTTCCATCAGGCATTCCTAGGATTGAACAAATGAAAACGGACGTAGAGTCAGGTTAGGAGTGGTTGAGCAAATTTAATTTAAAATATTTGTCAGGGGATTTCCTTGACTAGTTCCTTAGTTTTACAGGATAAATCACATTTTTTTTTTTCAAATTAATTTTTCACATACATATGTTTGCATATATGTGGATAGGGAAGGTGACACTCATTCCATGGTGCATATATAGAAGTAAGAGGAAAACTTGCAGGGGTCTGTTACCTCTTTCCACCATATAGGTTCCAGGAATGAAACCCAGATCACGAATCTGGCTGGCAAGTATCTTTACCCAATGAAACATCATATCAGCCACTATGTTTTCTTCGGAATCAGTTTTATATTCTCCTTTCTCTTATAACTGTAGAAAAATAGGTATGTACCTAAGAACTGGTTGATAGTCATGTTTCATCAAGAGATCTGGACCACCAACATAATCTGTCATACATACAACCTTTTCTACTATTTTAGTTGCTTTTCCCCTTCAATGCACATGCAGAAACTAAATCTGTAGTTATACTAACAAAGCCTAGTATGAGTGAGTCTGAGCTTGCAGCAGAATAAATGGTGACTAATTAGTGAACAATTTTTCTATGTCATTTATTTTAAAGATACCTTTTGTGCATTGGAGCCATCAGGTTAGCAGCAATGCCTTGTGGATGGCATTGTTGTGATTCTCTAATTTAGCAGAGGGAACCAGGAGTCGGGTGCTCAGAGACTGCTGATTACCTGTAACAGGCATCACTCTCCTTTCCCCACCCCGCAAGGCAGAAATCTCAACTACTGAGCCATTTCTCCAACCCTCTCTTTTGTTTTCTTTGGAATCTTAAATGTTTAGGCATATAAAACAAAATCTAATTTGTGGATTGCTTTGGAAGTAACTACCCTTTAACCTGGGCAAATAGCAAGACAGGCTGTCAAAACGTATGGTTCAGTAGGTGTCTCCTCCTTATGTCAGTGTGGGTATGTCTCAGCAGAAACTACTGACAGTTGTGGAATCTTCCTCATTCCATCTCCCCTCCCACTTACTGGCCCACTGAGCCACTGGTTTCCCGTGTATCATTTGCATGACATAGAGATTTGTGAAGGCAGGAAAAAGTCTCTCAACTTCTGCTAATATTCTTGAGTCTGTGACGTGTACTTAATTATTCCTAAACCAATTTCTGAAATCATGTCCTGAGGGAGGAGTGACGATTATGTAAACAGGATGCTTTAGAAATCTGGCTTCTGTAATTGCACTACGACTACTCATATTATATTGTACCTTTGCAAAATCCACAACTGCCTAGAATGTATAGAATGAGTGGCTGTGTGTGCCCAACTCCAGCTATTACATCTACAATGTAACCACTATTCTTAACACTTAGAGAAAATTACAAAAAAAGGTGATGAAAAGATTGAAGTTCAAAGTGCCTGCCATTAGGCAATGCTTCCCAGACATGACAGGGTAGATTAACCTATGAAGTCTCAACAAAATGGTTGCCCAAACTATATTACTATAATGACAATGTTAATTAATATGGGAAACTCCACATGGTCCCACTACTAGATGAAGAACTACAGGTGATCTACGGTTGCTGAGAAAGGGAGAATTAGTCTCCTCCCATCTAAGCTTCCACACAGTTGTCCAAGTCCAAGTGGTCAGTACTGGGCACATGTTGAGTGGTTTTGAATAGAAATGACCCCCCAGAGACTCAGGAAGTGGCACATTAGGAGGTATATATTGGTGAAGAGGGTGTGACATTGTTGGAGGAAGTGTGTCTCAGTTCAGTTTCTTTTGCCTATGGATCAAGATGTAGAACTCTCAGCTCCTTCTCCAGTACCATTGCCTGCATGCCACCATGCCCTGTCATAATGAAACCTCTGAAACTCTAAGCCACCCTCAATTGAATATTTTCCTTTATAAGAGTTGCTGTAGTCATGATGTCTCGTCACAGCAACAGGAACCCTACCTAAGCTTAAATGGATTTAGTATGTTGTATGAACATGTACATATATATATGTGTGTGTATTATACATGTACCAATGCTAATTTAAAAAAGATCCTAATTTTGGGAGGCGTATCAATGGGAGAAGTTGGATGGAGGAGGGAGGGAGAAGCAGGAGTGGTGTAGATGCAGTGCTCATGTATAAAGTCCAAAATGAAAAAGAACCTACTGGAAAGGCTTTCCAGTGCAATTACAGATTATTTTTGAGGGTCTTCAAAATGGGAAATGTTGATGAGCTGCCACATGGCATGTGCCATAGCTATTGGTTCCCACATAGAATGTAGCCATAAATACTGTGATAGTTACAATGGGATTTTCCCACATTCCCCCTTAAAACACAGAGTTAAGGGACAGCCCTACCAAAAGAGAGATTTACAGGCTGATTTATATATTTATGTTTCCCTCAGTGTTTCTAGAAGCTACTCAACCTCAGTCTATGTCACTTAAGAAAATGCTGGGTTTGCAATGGGAGCCTGCTGATGTTCTGATTAGGTCAGCATGTGCATTATAAAATGGTAAAAAACATTTTGATCAGATATTTAACATGTTAAGTACTTTAAGAGTGGTCCTAGAGGAGAAGGCTACAAAAGGAAGTAGAAGAACGAAAGTATAGCTACTGTGCAAGTAGATGTGAAAAAATGACTTTAAAAAAAAAAAAACAAACCTCACAACAGAAAAGTGGAACTCTCCAGTCTTTTCTTTGTGGAAGCCATAGAACCTTAAGCTATTAAATGTCAGACACCAATCTAACAGCATCAGAAATCAATGCTATTGGTCTATAAAAGGTTTAATTTAATTTCTCTCCTATAATGTTTGCCAGAGGACATCACTCACCTTGAACATCAGCAAAGTCTTTCAGGGTGTAAAAGTTTAATTCTCTGTTTACTCATTGTGGTATTGTTCCAGTAGTGTGGGGGCAGGCCTGACATTTAATGTCATACCTGAAAAAGATGCATGTCCCTCCTTTCCTTAGCCACCTGCTGTATTTCCCCAGCGGAGAGCAGAGCACTCACTGTCAAAGGCTAATGCATTGCAATGACTTCACTGCGCACGATGGAGAAAGCTTTCTCCTGGGATGGCTGACAGGACAGTCTCTGTGTGACTTTCTGAAGCTGTGATTTCTTCCACACCAAGGTGAACCACAGAAATGCTTCAGGTGTTCACCTGTCCCCTCCTGAGACAGTCAGCACTGCTCCTGCATGGCTTTAGGGCTGGGAGTGTACCAGTCATTGGCCACAGAATGACAAATTACATCCCTGCCATTATCAGAGCCTGGGCAGTGTTCACCACAGCATCCTCCAGATGGGCCTAATTAAACTATTAGCCAATAAGCAAGGTCTGACGGCTCCATTAGAAACTTTGTGTGCTTAAACAAACAGCACAGAATGTATCTTCATCAGAGTTCTTCGTACATGCTGCCCCAGCACCACACGTACTGTTTCCAAAGATGTACCTGGCGGCTCTGGCAAGCCTGACAGGAATGCCTGGGCTCTGGCAGCCATTTTCCTTCATTTCACAAATCTAAGGAGACACACCTGGAGCCATGCATTACTGTTTTCTCTGAAGGAGAGAAACCGCACTTCTGCAAGCTGATTGCCAGGGTCCTTTCCACAGTGAGCCCTATCCTGTCTGCTGATCTCATCTATAAAATCCACATAGCCACTTCTCCTGATTGATGTTTCCAGAATTATCTTATAAATTAGGAATGCTAGTCCTTTGTAAGCTAAACACATTTATCAAACATACAGGGATTTTAGACAAATGTTTTTGCCATTTATAATAATTATTGCCGTCTAATGGCAATAATTTACATATAATGGATATTCATTCACATATAATGGATAAGGACACCAAGAACAATGTGGAATATATCCGAAGCTTCTTGATCTCAGGTGCTCATAGATGTAGAGAGGAGCTGGGACTACCAGGACCTGCTGACTTCATGTTCCCTATATCTTCGATGGTGATGACCCACATAGGAATTCTGATTCCTGGCAATTGAGACTTGTCATTTAAACCCAACCTGTAGAATCCCAGCAGGAGCTTGTCTGGGAATAAACTGCTTTCTCCATCCATCCCATTTTTCAGTATTTATGGATCCCATGACATTTTAGAAAATCAGAAGCTGGAAACATGAGTTCCTTAGAGCAAGTAAATTAAGAAAATAAATGGTTTTTTTTGTAATTTTACATTTTTTATTCATTTTACATACAAACCACAGTTCCCTCTCCCTTCCCTCCTTCTGTTCCCCTCTACTTCCCCCAACCACTCCTCAGAAAGGGTAAGGCCTACTTCCCCCAACCCACTCCTCAGAAAGGGTAAGGCCTACTTCTCCCAACCACTCCTTGGAAAGGGTAAGGCCTACTTCCCCCAACCACTCCTCAGAAAGGGTAAGGCCTACTTCCCCCAACCCACTCCTCAGAAAGGGTAAGGCCTACTTCCCCCAACCACTCCTTAGAAAGGGTAAGGCCTACTTCCTCCAACCCACTCCTCAGAAAGGGTAAGGCCTACTTCCCCCAACCACTCCTTGGAAAGGGTAAGACCTCCCATGGGAAGTCAACAAAACCTGACACACTAAGTTGAAGCAGGACCTCCCCCACCCCCGGCCGCATCAAGGCTGAGCAAGGCATCCCACCATAGGGAATGGGTTCCAATAAACCAGCTCATGCACCCTCTAATCAGATTGGTGACTACCCTACCTGTCATAATAGAACCTTCATCCAGTAATTGATAGAAACATACGGCAGAGACCCACAGCTGAGCATCAGACTGAGCTCTGAGAGTCCAGTCAAAGAGAGGGAGAAGGAATTATATGATCAAAAGGGCAGGGGTCAAGATAAAGATCATGATGGTGAAATCCACAGAGATAGCTGACCCGAGCTCGTGAGAATCAATGTTTAAAAAGTGTACACTAAGAAACAAATGGAGAGTTCCCATGTTCAGTGCGTCAGGAATGCCCAAGGGGCTCCTCCTCAGATTGCCACAGTGCCTCACCTGCATTCCAGAGCATGCTCATCCTGTCCTTTCTTGCCTTATGATAGACTGTGCATCAGCTCTTCACCTGCCTGCTCCCACTTCTGGATGGCTTACTGTGGACTGATTGTGCTCTGCCAAGGTCTTACGTTTGAAATCCTAGCCCCTAGGTGACAGCTTTAGGATACGAGATTTGGTAGTGGGTGAAGTCTACACAAATAAGATTAATTGTCCTAAAAAGAGACCCTAATAGCTTTCTACCCATCTTTGTACCATCAAAAGACAGATTTACTCATCTGACAGCCAGGGAGAAGCCCTCAGCACAACCAGTAGTTCCCCAGTCTGCTAGCTGGGAGAAATCATTCTTCTGTTAATGATTACCTTGTCTGTGGGAGTTTCCTATGGCAGCTGGAGGAGAGTAATGTGCTGGCTTTGTGGGAGCCTAGCCAGTTTGGATGTTCACCTTCCTAAATATAGACGGAGGGGGGGAGGACCTAGGACTTACCACAGGGCAGGGAACCCTGACTGCCCATTGGACTGGAGGAGAGGGAGGGGGGAGAGGA
>NW_004949100.1:17292054-17306634 GCF_000317375.1 Microtus ochrogaster | reverse complement strand
AAAAAAAAAAAAAAAGAAATCACCTAAAGTCAGGACAATACTAGCTCCATCCATTCACAGTCTGGGTCCTGTTCTATGATCAATCCCTGCCTGGTCGCTTATCAAAGCAAAGGCCACATTCTTCACAGACTCCTAGAAGACTTTTGTGACTTTTGTCAAGTCCCTTTCTCACCAAGCCTCAGTTGACCTTTACACATGAGCCTCAGGTTTTTTTCCCCCCTTGTGGCTGCCCAAAGTCAAGGAATCTGGCTTGGATAGTCTCCTGTGAGAGCGTCTTCTCTGGGGGCATGGGGATGCTTTTCCATTATATAGTGCTGGCTTAGAGTTCACTTTTTTAATAGCCTCTCTTACTCTTGCCAGGCCTCACAGTTCCTGCTTTAACTGAGTTCCTTCCTCTCTGTGCCATGCTCTGCCTCTCCCTTAGTCCCTTGTGCACTTGGTGTTTTGCAGGAATTGCAGTGCAAACCTCCTTGCTCTTGTTGCTTCTGCACTCTGCCTACTTTCTCTAGAATATACCTTCCTCCACATGGGGCATTCTCGCTTTTACCTAGATGTATTCCAATATGAATTCATCCTGGATGCAGAGTAAGTCCTCCACAAGCTGGTCTTGAACTTACTACATATGGTTCTGAATTTCTGACCCCTCTGCCTCTACCTCCTGAGTGCTAGATTGTAGGTATGCAGTACCATGCCTGGTATATGTGGTGCCGGGGGTTCAATCCTAGCCTGCCTGCTATGCAGAATCTCCGCTAGCTAAGCTACATGCTCTGCTCTAAAAGTATCTTTCTATAAGCACTAATTGGTAATGACAGTCACATAGCACATTCATGATTGTGCTACCTTTCCAGGAAAGCCTTCTGGAAGTTCAGTCCACCTGTATCTGCTTGGAGATCACAGACACTCCTTAGTCAGGAGTACCAATCCTGCATTCTGCCTCTGTTTTCAGCTTCCTCAGTCTAGCCTCTGGTCACACTGGTCCAATTCAGGTATGCACAATGAAACATCAAAGTTCGGTTGAACCATTGATAAGACCATGGTAGCTGAAATTCCAGTGTTTTTCTTTTCTTCATTATTCTTTATTCTATTCAAAAGATACCTATAATTTTGGAGGATGAATAAACAGGCCAGAAAAAAATCTTTACTTCTCAATACAAGGCATACAGAAAAAGGCAGGAGAGGATCAAGATGGGGGACAGTTGGAGTCAGCAGGTTCAGTTTTTCTCATGGGTTTCTATGCAGGGCTGCTGAATACACTAGCATCATTATCGTGAAAGACAAACACTAGAACATCTGACGGCTGTTAAAAGAATGCATAGCATGATATTACAGAAGATGGCGACCTCTCTGAAACCCCATGGTCTAAGCAGATGAGGCAGATGTAGAATATGAAAAAGTGTTTGCTGGCAGATCTTCGAAAGGGCCTTTCTGGCTTGCATTTTCTCAAGGCTCATTGGGTCCATTAGGAGAAAACAGTCTTAATTAGTAGGCTGAGAACACCTTTGCAATGCATACTTAATTATAACTAATTTACTATTGATTAACCATTTATCGTAACACACCGCTGTTACGACTGTCTTGTCTGCTTCATCATCACAGGGAAGGAGTACCCACAGCTTCTCTGTTTCCAGACATTCTATTCTTTAGGCCAAAGTTCAGCACTTCAATTGATTCTAGAGAGAAGATGGAAATCCACCTTATAAATGTGGAATTATAAAAGCACAACTGTATGTTGACTAATGCCTTTTTATTATAAATCTTCCTAGTGGGCACAAATAAGTTTGGCAGGAAACTCAGAGTTAGTTAGTGTCCCATCTAACTTGTCAGAACTGAGGCCTGAAAGCTTTAACTGGCATTCCTATACACAGTCACTGTTGTGGATATAAATTAGCTCCTTCTGGGGGAGCAAAAGAAGGCATCTTTTGTGTTTAAAATGCATTAATTATGTGTATACTACATTGAGTATTTTTAATAAAATTTGTTCTGAGGGTAAGATGTAAGTTTTGTCAGAGATATGTGCTACTCATATATGCAATGTATTTCTCACTTACCTAATTTTAATTTAAATAATGAAGTAAATCTCTTTAAGAGTATGGCCTGAATGTAACCACAATCATTTCTTGGTAACATGTTTCTGATATTTTAAAACTGACTTCCATGCCTTTTAAAACAACAAGAATATAGCAAGTTAATTTTATTAAGGTTCAGTGTCATCCATGTGGATGTCTATTACTCTCCTGGAAAGTGACACTGAAATAATTCCTTTTGGGTTAATAGGCTGTTCAGAAAAATATGAATATATATATATATTCCTATTGGCGGGTTCCAGATAGCACCATTTTCTGTTCGTTGGCCGTCTTTCACCAGTTTTCTGGCACCCATGTCTAATTCTACCTTCCTTCTTTGCTCAGTCTCCTAACCGAAAATAAAGTTTGTGCAAAATGTTTAAGGTATAATAATTAGTTTGTTCAATTTTCTTATGGGCTAAGTAGGGAAAAAAAGGATAATTATATAAGACTCTGTGGTCTTCTGTGGTAAAGTATAAACCTTTGTGAGTGACACAATGCTTGTTTCATAAGAGGCCATTCTTTTAATAATTGTGGTTCATCACTGTGACCTAGAAGACCTATGGCTCTTCAAGACATTGAATGTGTATAGAATCTGGCTAAAATTTGGGATAGGGCTGTACTTCATTAGGCCAATACACTGTTAACATTAATTAATTAATTGTTATCACATTAATTATAAAATCATAATTGTTATTTTTTTAAAAAGGGATTTATATATGTAGCAGATACTTTTAAATTATTCTTCTCAATCATTAGCTATTCTGTCACTCAGAGAGGTATTAGATTTTTTTCCCATAACATGAAGTACAGGCATGAGGATAGACCAGAGAAAAACAGAATTGACTTTTAAAAATGAAGATGTTTTAGCATTTTTAAAAAATTCATAAATTGTTTCCTTAAAGTGATGTTATTTATCTAATTTTATAATAATAAAAGTGCTTTTGACGCGTGGAATTTCTGACTAATTCAGTGTACTTGGATTCTACAGTATCATATTCTTTTGTAACATACACCAGAGAAACCATGAGGCTTGTGAAAACATCAAAGGAAGTTTTCAGATTTACATGTCCAGGTGGCAACTTTCTTCATATCAAGATTTTAAAAGATAGAAAAAATTAATTCAGCAAAAAGTTATTAATTAACGCTCAGGGGACATTCCAACTTCAATTAGTTGTTTTAGGAAGAACTATAAATTTTAACTAATGGTCTGCTCATGGCATATAGAAAATTAGACTCCTCTGTGGGAAAGAAGGTGGTGAAGGACTGGTAGAATTTAAAGCTGGATATTCTTTTATCTTTAAGATGTTTTCCTTCTATTAAGCCTGACAGAAATAATGGTTCATCTTCCTCATATTGGACATTTTCAGTAATTTCTTTTTTTTATTCTCTCGGCCTTGCACAGACTGTGGAGAAAATGAGCCACACTGTCCATCTCACTTTGGAAATTACAAATTGCTGAGCCTCTTTCCTTTTACAAACTATCTAGAGTGTTCAATAGAATGTAGCATCTTCTCTGCTGGGAACTGTTTCTTAGGGCAATGCAGAAGATGGCAGAGGAGCTGAACATTACCTGCCCTATAAACTAAGTATGTCATTTTAGAACGTCAGGAGCTGAGAGCCAACATGAAACCTGCTTTTGGTAGGAAAGCGACGATGGCGTGATAGGAGAGCTGGGAAATTTCCTGGGAAGCCAGCAACACAACCTTTATCTCTGTTCGTGTTCTTCTGTTTCTTTCTCATTCCATCAGAGTTAATACAGGAAATAACAGCACTGAAGTACATAGCAAAGGGGCAAGAGAGATCCGAGGAAACTTGCTGGGAGTCCTTGGAAAACAATTCCCTCTAAACTGAAGCATTCCATCCTGGAGGGCTCTCCTGAAGACAACTCCCAAGTCGCAAGGAAATTTTCATGAGTTGACAACTTCACCTCTCCCCACTCAGGGGTTTCTAAGCAGTAAGGCCTGCTTCTGAGAAGACATTCTCTTTCTGACCTGTTGAGCTGTCTATAACTTATGCCAGATATTTCTTGACATGGTTGGGTTTGAGCCATCCTTTCTCCTGCAAGTAACTCCTTATGTAAGCTCATTGGTTCTCCATGTTGGACATTGGTAGAATTGTTACTTTGTTTTCACTAGTTCCCAAACTAGGGGCAAAATGACATTTGTTTATGACTTTCTACAAAAAGTCACACAACAGGTAAGTGGATCTTATTGAAAGAATCCTTTGGCCATGAGTTTGAATGCTCCCGTTTGAATCCTTGGTTTTGAACACAGTCACAAATGTGCCTGGGATTGGTATAACTTTGACATATGCATCTCAAACGCAGTGAGTGAAAATGGCTTTTGTGTTATGTGCTTTGAGCTATTCCCTTTGTGTGGGATTCTATTGTTTCAGAACTGCCTGTCAGTGTTATTATCCTGTGAAATCTCAACAGAAGTTCTGCTTCTCTGTCAAAAGTGCCAGTCTGTGATGCTAGCCAAGTGGGGAGAGAGGTCCTTCAGAGACCCAGTTATTTTTGTAAAAACCAGACACTGTGGTTCTGTTCAAGTGAATTCACTCAAGTTGTGGTTAACATAAACACTACAGAGAGTATGACATGTCAAATTAGCAGCTTTGCAAATCTCCTGTTAATTGTCAGCCTAATTAAAAAATTGCTAATTATAATGTTTATAACTTCAAATAACTGTTCAGCTATAAAGTATGGCCTGTCAGGTGTAAACAGGGGACTGGAGGGAAAAAATCAATCGACATCTGTTAATTTATCAGCGGCAGTACACCAAATTGAAAAATGGATTGCCTATTGCACTGTAAATCTGCATTACGATAAAAAGACCAATTCATTCAACACCTGCTTAATAAATGGTAATGGCCATCGTTACTGGCTTGCCCCAGGGTCTCTTTGCTTATCTAATTCCCATCCTGTTTCAGAGTAGAAGCAAACACAGACCAGTCACACAGACAGCATACAAGACCCTGCGTAATTCTGCTAAAGAGAACCATTTAGCAGTTCACACTACCAAAAAATAAAATAAAAAGTAAAAAGGAAATATAAATGCTAGAATGAAATATGCACACAAATTAGATAGTAATAGTGTGAAATTGCTCCTCCCTGGAAGGATCCTATCCCAAAGCCCCACTATTTGGTCACCTTAGACTGAATTCTCACAACCTGCCAGATACTGTCAGATTAGAAAGTGGTGCAAACATTAGATGCTAAAACCTATATAATTCTAGTCCAGATTTGTGTCATTCACCATACAGAAAATCTACAATTACAAGATGCCCTTGGCAGACGCTTTGCCAATGCACTAGATTGTATCAAATAGGGTCATTTTCCAATTTATCCAAGCTTATCCCTTTTGTGTCTTGTGAGCTGCTGAGAGCAGGAGCCTCCTACTTAATCCCTCTTTCCCTAGCAACCCATTAGGACCTGTAGGAAGAAGAGGATGCTGTACATTATCCGCAAGCTCCAGCTCCTGCCTCTTTTGAGAACAGACACAAAACACTGACTGGAGGAGCAGTCACAAGTAAGTTATTATATAGTTGTTAACAAGCACTGTTGTTGGCTGGTTTTAGCTTTTATTCATTAAAAACTCACTGAAATTTTTATTTCATGCCAGAAATTGTATTAAGACAGTTACATAGGTCTTATCCCTGGGAAGTTTTTAGGCTAATGAAAATAACACACCAAACTAAATTTGAAGGGAATATTGCCATTTTTGATGACAGTTTTAAGTCCTTGTTGGGAACTCTTGTCAGGGATCAGTAGAATCATGAGTTTTACTTTATCACACCTCAGGCTGACCAGCTGAATATTCCAGAAGCAGGGTGACTAATTCCATGATTACTTTCCTCCCTATGGTTCTCAGCTCCATCACTGGAACCTAATTTATCATGTGATCAGGAGTGTAAAATGATTAGTGAGCTGATAACCCGCTATGTGTGAATGCCTTGCCTGCCTCAACCTGTTGCTCTTGTTTCCCCGACTCTCTGGCCTTTCCATCCATCCAGGGTGTATTTAATCCCATTCCATTTTCTTGTTGGAGTCATTTTATCTGAGTTATCATCTGACACAGGTTTTTTTTTTCTTTTGCACACCTACAGGTAGTATGGCTTTCCAGGTTTTTGAGGTGACAGACAGCTATGTCGTATGGATTATCTTTCATTTCCACCCTGAAATCTACTCATCTTATCTCTTTACAGGAGAGAAAGAACAAGGATGGCTGAGTGTTGCCAGGTTCTTTATCCTTATTGTCTTTATTTAACTGAATGCTTTTGTATATGTCCTCATCAATCTGAAGAGGCAACAGGACCAAGAACTGCAAGCAACTAAGGAATTCTGAGAGTAGAATAAATGGAGTAAACCAAATGCTTATGAAATACCAAATTTTCAGCTAGGAAAACATATACATACAAGTAACATTAGACGGACTGATCATATAGATAGACTCATTAATATATATGCATGAATGCAAGCAAGGGAGTATATAAGAGGAATTGGAGGGAAGAAAATGAGGAAGGAATTATATATATATATATGTGTGTGTGTGTGTGTGTGTGTGTGTGTGTGTCTATGTGTGTATGTGTGTATGTGTGTATTTGGAAGTTGTAGTAAAGAGTGATTCCAGCACAAATAAGGAGTACAGCAAAGTTAAGAAAAACCCAAGAGGGAGGTGGCAGGCTAAGGAGTTGGCACAAAATTGACCTCCAAAGAATTCAGTCTATTACCATAGAATAAAGAAGCCCAGTTAGAACCTGCTTGCAGTCAACTTTCAAAAATGCTGTCAGATTCTATTCTCATTGGTACTTAAGGCACCACTTTCACAAAATTTCCCTAAATCTCGCAGGCAAAACGGGACAGAAAAAAAGACAAGAACTTGATGCTCATATTCTAAGACAGTTGTTCTGGACCAGCGGGTCGTGACCCCTTTGGGGCAGAATGACTCTCTCCCAGGATAACACATCAGCTCTCCTATATATCAGATAATTACATTATGATTCATAACAGTGACAAAATTACAGCTATGAAGCAACAACAATGTAATTTTATGGTTGGCAGTTATCACCACATGAGGAACCAATTAAAGGGCTGAAATTAGGTAGGTGGTAACCATTGCTCTAAGAACTGTCCTCTCCTCCCATCAAAGCACACTGCCTTTAGAGAGTTAAACAGGCTGAGAGAGATCTATCAGGTCAAAGGAAAGGAAAGTGCTTGTAGTAAAGGCAAACTAGATGCATTAACAAATAAAGCCCAAGTTGCAGTGATTTGTCCCAGCACACGAGTAGTAAGTGGAATAGTCCCTTTTTGACAACCATGTCCCATGAGACACCCATGGGGTTGAGTACATTGCTTAATTGAAAGGGCTTTGTAAATACATTAGGTTTCTCCTGAAATAGGGAGATGCCCTTCGTAATCAGAGATAATTTAATCACCCTCGACATCATGGGATTTTGTCTCTTTAAAATCAGAGGCATTGTAAGCTTTGTCCAATCCACTGTAGTTAAGACAGCCATGGGAAAGTAATACAGATTCACTTAGACAACCCTAGGCCAACAAAAAGAAAACGAGGCTTCAGTCTTCTAGTCTCAAAGACATGAATTTAACCATTGTCTTGACTGGCTTTGGAAGTGGGGCTCATGTTATCTATGCTGTGTTTATATACTGCTCAGACATTTATATACACAAAGACTATAAACATCAGCAAAACAGCAAAATATGGTCTGGGAGAACTGCTCATTAATCCAACAATGTAGACCATGATGTGCTGAGAGTAGCTATCTCTATACAGACATGTGCTGAAGCATACTTGAACCTAAATCAGTTATGCATGCATACAACTCTTTCTAAGTGCCACTATTATCACCTGACAAATGAATATGCTTAACAAATTTTTGTGGCAAATAATCTTATGTGTATTGCATTTGTGCATGTTTGTGTGTAACATATGTGTGAGGGTCAGAAGACAATCTTAGATCTTGTTCTTCACTTTCAGAATGTTTGAGACAGGATCCCCCTTTTGGTTCCCACCATTGTATGTGGTAGGCTAGGTGGCCTGTGGGTTTTCAGGGATTCTCCTGCTTCTTCATCCTTCTTTCCATAGGAGCACTGGAATTATGGACTTAGATGACCATGCCTTGCTTTTCATGGGTCCTAGGGGTACAAACTCAGGGCCTCATGATTGCTCAGTGAGAGCTTTAACTACTGAGCAACCCTCCTGCAGCCCAACTAAAGTTATCAATTGTAAATGAAAAGTTAAGAGCAGCCTTAGGTTAAAAGAAATTTTAAGCAGAAAGTGCAGCCACACTTGTCCTTCTCTTGCACACACATTTTCCCTGGTTATTAACAACTGGTACCAGTGTGGTACATCCCATAGATGAAGAAGCCATACAGAAACATTGTGTTCAAACTAACTTGCTCCTCTTTCACTCAGTTGGTCATAATGGTCGTGTGGTGTTAAAAATGTGTAACAGCTGTCATGGTATTTTAATAAATATTTTACGTTCCTAAAACATCCTCTGTTTTGTCCATCCAACCTTAGCCTCCAAGGCCCCTGTGAATGCTTTATCTTTTTTTATTTGCCACTTCAATTGTCATGGCAACTTCAGATGTCATACAGTCAAAATTATACAGTACATAGAATGTCCACACTGCCTCCTTTCACTACACATTGTGCTACTAAGTTTCCTTCAGTTTTACAGTTTGATAATTCATTTCTTCCTTAGTTCTAAATTATATCCCATTGAGTGGATATACTATAGTTTATTCACACAGCTACTGAAAAGCATCTTAATTATTTTCAAGTGTGGCAAGTCTGAATGAAGTTGGCATAACCATTTATGTGTAAGTTTTTGTATGGATGTGAGACTTTTAACTCATTTGTGTTAAGATGGAGCAGCGGGGTTGGTAGACAACATGGTGAAGACACATTTAATTTTAAAGGAAACTGTAAAACTGTCTACCAAGTGGTGGCACCATTTTGCATTTGCACCATCAATGAATGAAGCTCCCTGTTGCTCCTTTCAGAAGCTGGACAGACCTAATGACCCACCTGACACTGTGATCAGAGCTTCCTTTCGGGGAAATGGCCCATAGTCCAGGGAATTAGATTTACTTATATCATCTCACTGAGTTACTAAAAGAAGTTACCTCTCCTTCTGTATATGCTGTATGCTTGGGGAAGGGGAGATTCATACTCTTCACCTCATTTAATCATCTGGAAGCCTTGCTAGGTAGCTACTATTATCTCTTGCCTGGTGATAAGAAACTGAATGCAGGGAAGGTTAAATAACTTCCCAAAGATCTCAGTCAGCAAATAGAAGTGGAAACTCAATTTAAGCTGACTCAGAAGGTTGTGTTCTTCCTATCCCCTATCTCTTTTGATCACACCATGACATTACTTATTTTCTGAAATGCCTTCTCAAGCACTGTCAAGGGTCATTCTATGCCTAGCTGAGTGTGCTGGCTGGTTTTCTTAGAATGAACTGGGTGAAGAAACCCATACAGGGGAATCATACCTGGGAATCCACAAAAGTAACAGAAAACAACCATGGGACTCCAGGCTACCACAGACATCCTTGACCAGGAGCAATATAGAAAGTTCCTGTACATTTATCACTAAAGTCACTAGAGTTATAACTTCTCTTAAGAGTTCCTCCTTTCCCATAGGATGTGCTAGAGCTATAATTAAAAAACAAGAAGGAACAAAAAAGCTTAGGTCATTGCTAACTTCTGACTTCAACATCTTTAATTTTGCTTATTTCCCCTGGCTCCTTTGCTTATTGCCCTAGATCTCTCCTTAATATTTAAAGCTTTGCATAACAGTTAATTTAAATCCTGCATGACAATTTCTAGTTAATTCAAAACACACGTCAGGCAGGCATTGTCTGCAGTCTTGTGTTTGGTCACTAAGAGGGCTTTACGGGCAGAGGTCAAGTCAGATGAATGGTGAATGCTTTCAGCTTGGGGTATAAAGCACCTTTGCACCCACTCCTAGCACACGATAGCTGAGCAAATCTGAAAGATCATCTGGCAAAACACTCGCTGCCTCCCATACACCACCTGCGGCTCAAGAGAGCTGATCCTTTGGCCCAGTGCCTCACCTAGATGGTGGATGGGTTAATGGCAGCACCTGGCAGCTTGGTTCCAATCCAGGATTCTTTCCACTCTACCCCATGCCAAGAAGTGATCATTGACAACCAGGGGAAAAATATCAGCAGCTAGGAAATGGTACTGAGAAATTAACTCTTCTACATTCAGAATCAGAAATAGAAATTAGGGAGCATATACAACTGATGTAGGGTTTGAGTGACCACACGATGGATGGGGTTTCTCTGGGAAGGTCCTTGGAAAAGATTCTAACTTTGTGGGTCCCAAACATCAGGTGTAGAAGACATATTTACTGAATAGCAGAATAACATCGAGGGACACCAGGGGATTTGGGCAGAGCAGAACAGAGAAGAGAGGAAGCTTGAGAAGACCAGAGGACACTGTGGAACAGTGTGGCTCAAGGCAAGCAGAGAACCAGAGAACTTTTACCCCTAACTGTCCGAGGATCCGGCTATCTATACGGAACCTTCTAGGTCACCTATTCTTTAGCCATAGCTCAATCTCAAGTTGGTATCTGCAGAAATAGATTCTCTTGGCTCTGTTTTCTGTACTCTGTTCTTGAGTGATTCTTGTGACTGTACAGATCTGCACTGAGCGACAGGTCCCATTTGCATTCCACAAATCACATTTCTCTTGGGAAGACAATGATTTTTTTTCCATTATGCAAAACAACATGCACACCATTTCCTGCACAGCCTCTTGGAGTCTTCCCTATCACAGATATCTAGCAATCTTCTATAACAGAATGTGTGCTCGGAATTATGAGGGCAATTTCCAATGGGCTGCAGTCTCCTCAAATGCATACTCCCGTACTGTTCTATTGCTTTTTCTTATTTCAGAAAAGTGTCTAAGCGCTGGAAATGTATGAATCTATAAAGATGTAATCTATTGATAAACTTTAAAAATTTCTGACTAACTGGGGACATCGCCTTGTGCTCCAGGGAGCCACTCTAGGTTCAAGTCTCTTGCCAGCCCTAAGGTGGCTCCCTTAACTAAGAATTGTGCTTCCATGCTCCCCTATCCAGCCTTCCTTTATCCCAATCATCCTGTTTCCCCAAGTTCCCCCATCCTCCCCTTCTCCCTTTTCTCTCCCCATCTCCCCTTACCCCCACCCACCCCACCCCCAAGATCCCACTTTCCTCCCCGGCAATTTTGTCTACTTCCCATAGGCAAGAGGATAACTATATGTTTTTCCTTGGGTTCACCTTCTTATTTAGCTTCTTTAGGTTCACCAATTGTAGACTCCGTAACCCTTATTTATGGCTAGAAACCAATTATGAGTGAGTACATCCCATGTTCATCTTTTTGGGTCTGGGTTACCTCACTCAGGATATAGGGAACCTGAAACGACCCTACCCTATAGCAATACTGAAGAATATCTTGCATATCACCATAGAACCTTCATCTGGTGATGGATGGAGATAGAGACAGAGACTCACACTGGAACACTGGACTGAGCTCCCAAGGTCCCAATGAGGAGCGGAAGGAGGGAGAAGATGAGCCAAGGAAGTCAGGACCATGAGGGGTGCACCCACCCACTGAGACAGTGGAGCTGATCTATTGGGAGCTCACCAAGGCCAGCTGGACTGTGACTGAAAAAGCATGGGATAAAACCGGACTCTCTGAACATGGCGAACAATGAGGGCTGATGAGAAGCCAAGGACAATGGCACGGGGTTTTGATCCTACTTCATGTTCTGGCTTTGTGGGAGCCTTGCCAGTTTGGATGTTCACCTTCCTAGACATGGACGGAGGGGGGAGGACCTTGGACTTTCCACAGGGCAGGGAACCCTGACTGCTCTTTGGACTGGAGAGGGAGGGGGAGAGGAGTGGGGGGGGGGGGAGAAGGGTGGGAGGAGGGGGAGGGAAATGGGAGGCTGGGAGGAGAGGGAAACTTTTTTTTCCTTTTCTCAATAAAAAAAATTTTATTTAAAAAAAAAAAAGAAAAAAAATTTCTGACTAGTCACGAGCCCTAGCATAGGACAAAGATAAGTATGAGTACCGCCAAGAATGAAGGAAAGGGAATGCTTTTACACTGTTGGTGGGGGTGGAGATAGGTATAGCCATTGTGAAAGGCAATTATTAACTAATTAATTAATAAGTGAAGCTATTATATATCTAGCTTTCCCAATTGTGGGTCCATAAAGGGAAAGAAATAAATATATAATTGAGATAGATGTACTCCAGTACATCCTGCAGTGTTGCTCACGACAGCTAAGATACAGGTCAACCATACTATCCATTCATGGAGAAGTGGATAGGGAAAAGATGGTATATTTATATAATGTAGCATCATTTAACTATAAAAAGAATAAAATATCCTTTTGTTTGTTTTGTTGTTGTTTTCAGCATTGCTCTTGGGGCTGAAGGACATTGCATTAACTAAAATGAGCCAGATAAAGAAAGACAAATGTTATGTTGTGTGACTAACATGTACAGGACAAAAAGGCACATTTCAAAAAGACTTTGAGAAGATTGAAGGTCATTAGAAGCTAAGAAGATGAGAGAAACTGGGTGTCAAGATGTTAGGCAATAAACACAACATGTAATTATGCTGGGTGGATTAATCCTAGTATTCTAGAGTATAATAGATATCTATACAACAATTGTTCAAGTGTTATAGAAGAAAGGAGCTTTAATTCTCCCAATATGAAAAAAGATAAATGTTTAAGCAGATATGGATGATAGCCACTCTGATTTGATATTTATACATTATATTCATGAATCAAATTATCTTAGTATGTTTCTAAAACATGTACAATTATTAGTGTCAATTAAGAATGGAAAAGAAAAAAAAAACCTTGCAACTTCAATAAGGCCAGTATTTAAAGCAGACAGATTTCACAAACAGTTGGAATTTGGGGGCACTCTGTGTTCATCAAATGACACTGACTGAGAGTTTTATATCCTGGTTGCTAAAGTACTGAGTAGGACTTCTGGTGAAGACCTTTGTGCACACTTTCAGAATGTATAGAGACTCTGAAATGCCCCCCCCCCCAACACACTCTACTACAAACTTAGAGCTATTTTCAGGTATTACTATGAAATTAATATTGATATTATTAAATTTTTTGTTTATTTGCTTGTTTTGTTTTGAGATATGGTTTCTCGGTGTAGCCCTGGCAGTCTTGGAACTCAAACTCAGAGATCAGCCTGCTTTTGCCCCCTTTGACTGGGATTAAAGGCATTTGATACCACCACCCAACAATTATCAGTATACTTAAAAATGCTTTTTGCATTTATAAATATTTGGGTAAGAAATTATTTGCATAGCTTGTCTCAAAAAGATTTAAAATTGAAATCATAGATTTAAAATTTTGTCTCGGAATGCTCAGAATAACAACCCAAACTTATAGTAAATGTCACATGATGATTTAACAGCTACTGCAGTCTTATACCTAAGGTCTCTCTGATTTTTTTCTTTAGTTATCAAGCCTAAAGCATATGTTTTATGAGAGTTAGAAAACATGCAAATATTGTATTTAGGTATGTTTTAAAGACTTCACAGGCACTGGGATTTGGTGTGTGTAAGTTGAATTCACACATTCTGTAAGTAAAACTACATCAAGTTACAGACGGGGTTCGTTATAAATAACTTCGCTAATAAAAACATCGTCATTTTGTGTGTGAAACAGAAATAGCTCCAGGAGAATAAACCATGCATTTGTAAACTGCAACTGATGAAAAAAAATAAACAATTTTCTGATCTCCAGTGAGACCAAGCAATCCTTGTTTTGACAGCTGAATATTCAGAGGGATGTTTACTGTAATTGGAGAACACTTGGCAGTTTGAGTAGCCCACACTTAGCAGACTTCAAAAAGGTCCTAAATTATTTGTTGCAAACCCATAGATAAACAAGAAAAGTGCTGTTCAATTGTCCTTTAAGGGCCCAAATTAGAGGCTTTTCTGGGCTATTCCTTGTGATTTCTGAATTTAATGATAAAATTCTGATTTTCATTTGTGTTAATATGCTCTTGAACTTTACAAAAGCCACCCTACAACTGTAGGGCTCGCCACACCATGCAAGCATGCATTCACATGCATACACATCATGCATGCTCCCTCTCTTGCCCTACCTGCATGGTACTGTTGGCAGTATGTTGGGCTAGGACTGAATCAGTGCCTCCTTCTGTCTTCTTTGCCAACAATGAGACCTCTCTATGGCCCCTCTGCAAAGTGATTGTTGTTGGCCTGCAAAAGCCAGTATCAGCCACAGTCCTGCTGAGACTTTCTCCTTACCTGGAGGCGTGGATACCCACCAGCTCCTCTGAGAAATTTCCATCTACGACATTAATTCACCCTGTGATGTATTAGTTGGGCTTGGTCACTTGTGTTACAGTCATGTGAATATAGCACTTCTTTTTTTTTTTTTTTTTTTTTTTTTTTTTTTTTTTTTTTTTTTTTTTT
>NW_004949100.1:17261485-17291954 GCF_000317375.1 Microtus ochrogaster | reverse complement strand
TGGAACTAGCTCTGTAGACCAGGTTGGTCTCGAACTCACAGAGATCCGCCTGCCTCTGCCTCCCGAGTGCTGGGATTAAAGGCATGCGCCACCATCGCCCGGCAAATATAGCACTTCTTACCCAGTTGATCAACTCCTATGATTATTACTTTTTTTATATTTGAGGTAGCATATTAAAACCCAGCTGCGTGATGACTTTGCTTTTCCATATGTGATGTGTTCAGGGCATCTGAAGAAACAGCTCAAAAGTTAGACACTGAAAGCAATGTTGTTCATTCAGTGGCAAGTACCTCGCAGGCAGGTTCAGATATAATATGCCCATGTTTTGAATGAACATCTAAATACCTATATTCTTTGTTTCCAAGCTTTTGATATTTTTAGTCAGCTAATTAGAATCAGGGGCTTATAGGCTTCCTGACACTGAAGTAACTGAAAACAGAGAAGATGCAGGATTTCAAATACAAGTAGCTGTCTGGGGTGAGGGGGTAACTCCTAGGGCCCACAAATGTGAGTCTACTCCAAACTGACTAAAGGTCAGAGAGTTTGAGCTTATTTTTGCTCTCTCAAAATTGTTGACAACAGGTGTGTTTACAAATAAGAGATTCTGACCTAGGGTGTGGTTAATGAGTATTTTGAGTATAGCAGTAAATCTGCTCCACCTGTCTAAAGGTCAGAGATTTCAAATCTATTCCTGCTCCTTCAAGGAGATTGGCAGGAGGTTCCAGGGAGTGGCTGTCTGTAGGATAGTTGGTCTATTCCTTATATCATGTTAATGAAGTCTGTTGCTTCTTCCTCACCTGTTTTGGAGTGAAGTATATAAGCACGTGGAAAATAAACACAGACATTCCCTCCCAATGCTGTTCTGTGTTTCTGTCTTTTATTTTTCTCATATCTCTGTTCTGTTTGCTTAATAATTTTAAGCTTCACACTCCTACCCTGGAATTTGTGAATTCTGTCAAGGCTGGACCCTGACAGATGTTGCCCCGAAGTGTGGCCTATGACAGGTAGCTTGAGGAGAAGTCCAAGAGGCCACATGAGGACTATCTGTAGTATATTATTATACTGGCATTTCATTTGTATTTTACTAAAAAAAGCTGGCCTGAAGATCAGGGAGTAAAACAATCCCAATGGTCAGCTTTACAGACCAGGCAGTGGTAAAACACGCCTTTAATCCATTAGCCACACTAGTTGCCATAGAAACCAGGTGCTGCATGCCTTTAATCCCAGTGGTGCACACCTTTAATCCCAGACCTAGAGATGATTATAAAATGGGAGGAGACAGCTCTCAGACACAGTCTCATTCTGAGATTTTTGGAGGCGGGATCGCCATTTTAGACTGAGGTAGAGGTAAGAGCCAGGAACTGGCTGCTTTGCTATTCGGATCTTCAGGTTTAACCCCCATTTTTATTAATCGTGTTTCATATTATTATAGCTGATTTCCACAATGACAAGCCTGGCTTCCAGGTAAAGGGTGGTTCGTTCCATACATGTTTAAAATGTAGGTAAAGGGGGCATTTTAATCTCTCAGAACATTGGAGCATTTAAAAACCTCATTCCCTACACAGTCTTCCTCCAATATACCTTCTAATTAATAATTAATTTCCTAATGAACATCTGATCACTGGAGATAGCAAATGTTTTACCAGAGAGGCAGGGATGTTACTGGTACTGTTGGCATATTTTGTGGATTCTTGTATACTGTGTCTCTTTTTATCGGGCAGACACTGACCACTAGCCAACATCTGGCCTGGTTTAGCCACTGAAGGCTTCCTGGTGCCTGAAAACAGTTGAGTGTGTGACACTTTATAAGGTCCAGCTACTTTCCCTGTAACTTCACAGCACTGAGGCTCAGCAAGGCTGAGATTTAATAAAAAGGTCATGGACTCTACACATAGATGTAGGGCCAGAATTCTGGTTTCCTGGATTGCCTATTCTGTTCTTGCTTCTTGTCAGCACCCTGTGTGCGATTCTATATAGAGTGATTACAAGCAGGTGATTAGGATGTCTGTGCAGGCACCATGACAAGAAACGATTTCAGACAATGGGAAACTCAGACGCCTGGAAGGGGTGGAGGAGGCAGGAAGTCAGTGTCACTGATAAATGGGAATTGCATTTATTACACGTCTGTTGAGTGAGTCAGCTACACACCTCCAGCCTCTTTCTTATTTTGATTTTTAAATGGAATTTCAAATTCTTTATGTGGAAAGAAAAAGAAAGGTCAAATGCAGGTAATTTCATCTTCCCTGTCATACATCCATTTTTCAAACATAATTTTCTAGGTTTGCTGTCTGTTCTCATATCCTCTCTTTTTCCTTCTCTGCCAAGTGACAGCCCGTTTCTGGGGCAATGAGGATTCCAGAAAGGCACAGTTGTCTGACAGCGCCAATGCTATCTGCTCACCCACGTGCAGAGACTCCTACAAGTCTGGGCTCTGCTTCTTTGTCTCCATAAAACTTAAATCTTTCAAGTCCCACCCAGAGGTTCCTCACCACAAATTGTGAGGGAGAAGACACATACATATTTTGGTGCTTTCTTTGTTTATGAAACTGATAATATTTGTCAGTTCTAGGTCAAATGATATACAACTTGGCAATATATAAAATGAGCCATGGGTTGTACCTACTTCCATCCTTCCAACCACACACATTTGTGAGCTTACACATATGCTCAGGAATAGAACTCACAATACTGACTCTGTGAAAAACAGACCAGCACCATTTGAGCAGCGTCAAACAAGTCTTCCTTCAGATTATACCTGACACATGTCACAGCCCTTGGCAAATGCTATCAAATCAGGAAGTTATATGTTTTACTGAAATAAAAGTCTAATTTTAAAAATTGTACTGTCCCATTGTATCCCGTCTCCTGCCCTCAAGGGATGTTTCATAGCCTTTTGCCAAGCTGAGGTGTTTGTAGCTATTCTGCCACAAATATGTTCTGTAACATCAAGATGCCAGAAACCACCTAGATATTCTGCTATGCTCAGATTGTTGCCTAGTCCAATTGTCATCAGAGGGCCTCACCCAGCAACAGATGGAAACAGATGTAGAGACTTACAGCTAAGCATTAGGCAGACCTAGGAAAATCCTGTAGAACAGGAGGAGGGAGGAATATAGGAGCCAGAGGGGCCAAGGATCCCACAAGAAAACCCACAGAGTCAACTAACTCAGGTTCATAGGGGCTCATAGAGACTGAACTGACAAGCAGAGAACTCGCATGTGACAAATCTATGCCCTCTGCACATATTTTACCATTGTGTAGCTTGATTTTCTTGTGGGACTCCTAACAGAGGGTGCAGAAGATGTCTCTGACTCTGGTGTCTGCTTTTAGAGCCCCTTTCCTACTGGTTTGCTTCACCCAGCCTTAATAGGAGAAGAGGTGTCTAGTCTTACTGCAACTTGATGTACCATAGCTGCCTGATATACATGGGAGGACTGTATTTTTCTGAAGAGAATGGAGAAGGAGTGGATGGGGGTGGGGGTGGGAGAGGGGAGGTTGGGGGAGTGATTGATAGAAGAGGAGGAAGAAAGGGGAAACTGTGATCAGGCTGGGGAAATTTAAGTTAATTATTAATTTTTTAAAAGGAAAAAAATGTACTGAGTGTGAGGATACACAGCTGCTAATCCAAACCGTCGTTCTCCTTTTTCCGGAAGGAACCAGGTTACTATTTCCCCCAAAGAGAAAATTCCCTCCTAGAGGAAGAAAGGAGGATCATAGCTCAGGAATCTTTGAAAGTCTGAAGGTTCACAAGGCCCCTTCTTAAATTTATAATGAGCAGCAAACAGTCCTGGAATTGCCCGTGAGTTGGGTCTGGAGCTTTAAGGATGTGTCTTTCCCGGGTCCCCTCTAAGGCTGGGGAGGCCTTTGCATGCTTCAACAGCCACTGAGACAGCCTTACTTCTAAACCTCACTGATTTATCATCGGCTTCCTTGGGTGGTTTGTTCTGTTCTTGATGCCTTATCTGGAGTGAACAGACATTTTTTCATGTTTCCTTAGGTAAGATCACACAGCAAGTGTGGGGACCTGCTTTAAAACCCTTGTTCATCAGCATATTTATTCTTTGTTCATGTGGTCTTGCTAATGTAAAATTCCTCAATGCCAAGATTGAGAACAACCCATGAAAGACAGCATGGAGTTGGCAGAGGATCGCTAGACCCACACTTGTCTCTTGTTAGTGTCCTCCTGTCCGTGTCTAAGACCACATCGTCCATCATCTAGGACTTCCTGTGGTCCAAAGGATGATGCTGAGGCTCCAGAACCACACTATTCTTTTTTGCTCGAGGACTATTGGGATAGAAAGCTGGAGTGTAGAGGATGGGAGTCAAATTGTGGAGATATGTTAACAGGAGGATGTGGATAAGGGTTCTATTTTAAATTCCAGACTCCACTATGGGCTCTGAGGTGTTAGGTAAGTAGGAAATTAACATCTCTTGCACTTGCAGCAACGTTTTTTCTCTTTATGGAGAAAAGTCTCTTTTGGTTAGACTTACCTGTAAATGGTGTATGGTTTGTAATTAATATCTCTTGAGTGAATGCTATTGATTGCAAGATTGTTGACTTTTCTTGGAGAGGTATATAAAATCGAACCTTGCCAGAGAGGAGGATTTGGCTCCACTAGCTGGTATGTATATTGTTGGGATTTCTCCTCACAGCCCGTTATCGCGTCTCTGGGTGTAGCTCAAATTATTCTCAGTGGTGTATGCTTCCTACTCCTCCTTCCTAGTGCCCACCCAGAAACTTTCACTTCTAATTTTTAGATGGAATGAGTTAGTCAAAGACAAATCATTTAAGAGGAAAACAAAAAAGATAAACAACAACAAAAACAAGACAACTAAGAACTAGAAATAGGCGTAAGGTATATTAATGAATCAGGTGAGGTGAAGACACATTATTAACCAGGACTTCATTTCCTGCTCATCCAATGTTAGCAGCTTTGGATTTTATGAGCTAACATAACTAACTAACAGGCCAGAGCCAGAATAAGTGAAAATGTCTGATTCTGCCTCAAATTTTGCACCATCATATCAAACACACCTCATCTCAATACCCACTTGGTAAAGCCTCTGCCAGGGCTCATGGTGATGACCTGAAATTTGATGGACTACTTAAAAACCTACAGTCTTGATATTTGTAAAAACCCCATGTCAAAGTCACAAAACATAAATGAAAAAGTGTGTGTGTGTGTATATGTGTGTGTGTTCGGGTGTAACAAGCTTCTAATTTCTGTCTACATCCGCAAGGATTTAAGTTATGTTGTAAGTAAATAACTTAGCTTCAGTATCTGACTTAGAATATCATAAGTGTTTTTTTTTTCCTTGTGGACTCTATCACAGTCCCAGTCCCATGAATAGTTCCAAACCCCTGGCTAAGAAGACAGTCCTGGATAAAAATCAATGAGTCCAAAGCCAAGTTAAAAGGTATTCACGTGGGAAAAGGAACTGCAGGAAGGTGGAGGGTAGACATGCGTGAGAGGGATGACGTGATGTAGAGAGAGAGTATATAAATAGGGTGTACCACACATACATATAAAATTCAAAACAACAGAATTTTTAGATCGAAAACTTAGAGAAAAATTACAAATTTTTATTATATTTATTTATTTATTTTGTGTGCATATATATGCATACCATGGCACATATGGAAGCCAGAGGACAATTTGGGGGAGCTGGTACTTTCTTTCTACCATTCAGGTCCTGGGACCCAAACTCAGGACCCCACTCAGCAAGTGTCCTTGCCCACTGAGCCATCTCACCAGCTCACTTGTAAGTTATTAGTGAAAACTGTGACTGAGGTACTGATTGCTCTCAGAAGAATGTGTGACATAGGGAGGCACAGAGCATAGAGAAGAAGAAACATGATAAACATGGCTGACCCATGTGGATGGTAAAGAGAGGCTTCCAATTCCTCTCACACATTGTATCTAGATGAAAAAAAGGCAGGCTTATCCCTAACTGAACTTCATAGCTACCTCTTAGTGAGCACTGCCTGTATGCAGGGCAGTGTTCAGTTTATATATATGTATATATATATTCCAGAAAAGGCAGCTGGAGTGTGTCCTGACTCAATTATTTCTGGGATGGTATCTGTCCAAGGTGAGTTGCTTAACATCTTTGAGCCTTTCTTTACTCATTTGCAAAACAAACAGGATACCATCTTGTATTGGACACTTTCTCATCACTGTGACCAAATACTTCACAGGAAACTTAAGGGAGGTAGGACTCACAAGAGGTGGAGGTGCCATGAGAGGCAGGTGGTTGATGGAGGGAAAGGACTAGATATGGTTTGGTAAAGACTTTCAAGCCACATTCCTGAGGGTGGGCAGGCTCTTCCCTACTTTTTTTTTTTTTTTTGGACTTTAGAGATTTCAATTAATCATTGTTTGAAAGTCAGGGTAGCCAGGAAACTCCATCCTTTGTAGGGGCAGCATGCCATGGAGCCTTGTTCACATAGTGACGGACAGGATATAGCATGTACAGTTCTGAACCAGAGGCAAATATAGCCTTCAAAAAACATCCATAGTTACCTATGTCTACTGGCCAGGCCCTGCCTCCTAACAGCTCCATAGTCTTCAAAATCGTGAGCCCAGCATTTAAAATGCGACCCTGTGGGGGACATACTAGATGCAAACTCTAGCTCATCTCTTTCATAGAACGGCTCATGGTGAGAATGAAAGGAATCAGCACCAAGAGTCCTCATCTATTCGTTATTATAATACCCAGTGTGATTGTGAATAATAAATAAGTGCTCTAGGTATGCAAAACCAAGCAAAACAAATGTGCGCTTATTGTTTGTAAAAAGTTATATAGCATAAGTTTTAGCCTCTGCAGTTAAAGGAAGTGCAATATTACATGTGAGGGATGAGAAAAGGCATCTGGGAGCCACAGCATTGGCCCGTCGCCCAGAAATCATCTCTTATGCTGGGAGTGCTTTTTATAACATTTCTCTTTTTCTCTACTTCAAAACAAATGATTCTCTGAAACATCCGTTGTTTTTTAATCCCCTAGCCCCCCGTTAGAAAATTGGCAAGTGTGGTAGCTTTAGCAGCTCCAACTTTGTAAGTCCTGAGTTCTAACTTAGAGTGACTTTTACGTTGTGCTTCATTCAGTTGATTACATGCGTTTGCTGTCATTGCCATTGACGCTCTAGGACTCCTCGGTTAGCATTGTGAAGGATTTGATGCCACTATGACTTAAAAAATGTTGGTTATATTACTTTTGAGTTTGTTTGACGTTAAAAGTCAGGAGAAAACAGTAAGTGCAGCCTCACATGAAACTGTGTCACTCTTGATTTGATAAACTACACACAAATCATTAGCCCCAAACCTCAAGTTATTCGTACCAGGCCCTTTGCTCATGCTGTGGTTAGAAAGGTTAAAGAGTGCACGCTGCTTTTGATTTCTAGCTTCTAGATCAAACTATGATACATTTTCTCTGAAGGATCAGTCCTGAAGGTCACATACTGCTCACTAATCAACCTAGAGTATATAAAAGAGACAAAACAAATCTCATGGGAGTTTAGTGTCCAAGAAGCAAATTGAGGAGCTGAGGAGATTGCTTCATGCCATGCAAACATGAAGACTTGATTTCAATACACAGAATTCCTACAACAATGATAGGCATGAGGAATCACGCTTGCAATTCCAGCACTGGGGAGGCAGAGACAGGCGGATCCCTGGGACTTTTTGGCTAGTGTGTCTAGTGAAAGCCCCTATTTCAAAAAACCAATGTCAACAATACCTAACAAATGACAGTTGTGATGATCCACTGACCTCTACACACATGTATGGCCATGTGTTGTGGTATATTTGTTTACACTGCAAAGATGTGTCCTTGCCAAGGTGCCTTCTGATTGGTTAAATAAAGAATTGAATTTCCCATAGCTAGACAGGAGATATAGGTGGGCATTCTGGGGTTAAAGAAGAAATTTGAGATGAATCTAGGCACACAAGAGATGCCATGGAGATGCAGAACGAGTTGGGCACACAGAATGAGGGAGAGGTAAAAGCCACATGGAAAAATGTAAATTAATAAAAATATGGGTTAATTTAAGTTATAAGAGCTAATGGGACAAGCTTAAAGTAAAGGCCATATTTCATAATTAATAACATCTCCAAGTTGTTATTTGATTGCTAACTGGCAGGACTGAGAAAGACTCATCATATCTATGCACACTTACCCACATAGCATAACACACACACACACACACACACACAGACACAAACACACACACACACTCAATCACATAACATACACACAGTCACTCACACAAACATACACACACACACACACACACACACACACACACACACTCAACACACTGAAGACAGGGAAATATGAATGATATCCAGACATACAAGTCTCATGGATATGTTTTTTTTGTTAATATAGGATGTCAGAAACAAAGGACCCAACTCTGGAGATTTGAATTCAGAGATATGCATTTTTAGAAACCTACGACCTAACATTCATTGCTTAATCTGAGCCAGTGTCCCTATCAGTAATAACAGAGATAATAAAGCCCTTTTCAAAGGACTATTGCCCAAGAATCAATGATACCATTTGTGGAAAACACTGAATGGGATGTTTGCCCTTCTTTGATAATCATTAAGCAGAAGAAGAAACAAAACTAAACTAAACAAAAACGAGTTCTGACTATGGGGAATGATTGGTCTTATTAGGCAGAGGAGAATAGCCCCATGTTTCCCTCCTTGAAGAAAGTCAGGTACCTGACTCTGTTCTGAGGAGCAGTCCAAGTACATGGGCTTTAGATTTCCACAGAGAATATATCTCTAACTCCTGTCAGACAAAAAACACATATGAAAATTCTTGGGAATTAGTGTTTCACCCACTTAGATGAAGATGTGTATTAACAGGTCTATTACACTGGGGCAAATCTGTGTGGGCCTATGACCCATGCTCACAGAATTCTAGGTAACAGGATCCTTCCCTGAAGGTTCTAATGCAGTTTAAGGCAAAATTTCCCTTAACTTGTATAGGAGAACTGTGATATTAAATGAATTAAGCAAAAACAGTTTGGAAGAGCAGCATTAAGATATTCTGCTGCCAGGCAGTGGTAACATGGGCCTTTATTCTCATCACGGTGGATCTTTGTGAGTTCGAGGCCAGCCTGGTCTACAGAGCAAGTTCCAAGACAGCCTCAAAAGTTACACAAAGAAACCCTATCTTGAAAAACAAAACCAAAACAAAACAAAGAAACAAAATCTTTGGCTACTGAGTGCAGGAGGAGTCAATATTCAGATCTTAACAATAGTCTCATTTGTGTAGACTTTGCAGACTCAGGTTTTTTAATATCTATTATCAGAGCCACTGAACCTGTGATCAAGGCTTCCGCATGTACACAAGCCCTAGAATGTGAGCCCTTGGCTCAATAGCCTGTGGTGTTTTATGTTTTAAAAATGTTCATGAGCATTTTATAGCAATATGTTAAAGCATAGAAATCTCTTTAAAAGCAGGATAGTTCATTAGTTTTAATACCCACGAGGCCTCAGGATGACATGTGTATGACCACATTAGACACCAAATGGACTGTGGTTTTCTTCTTCAGTTTTATGATGACCATTTGAGCTTATTCATAGGAGTAATACATGGGGTCTTGCAAACATCACGGGGATTGTTTAAATACGTCCATAGATTCTACTGTCATGGATATTCTGATTGAGTTTTGCCAATTTTTATGTTTTATATGAGATCACTTGCCAAATCAACAAATGCTCACATGAAAACCAGAAAAAAAAAAGATGGGGAAGAAAATGAAATGTAGTCTTTGAAACCGTGAGAAACTAATCTCATTAAGCCTGGTTCCTCAGCACACACGAGTAGTAGACTTCCTTATTCCAGAGTCCCCCTAACTGCCCAAGAACTTCTCTTATTCATCAGATCTGGTAAACAAGAACCTCTACAGTCACCAGCTAGGCAACAACCCCTCCACTGCCCCAACTGAAAATCACACTCACATTGGCTCAAGTGCCTTTACCTGCTCCTCTAACATTTGTAAGCCTATCATTTGTTGAGCTCCTTTATATGAATCTGTCATTGTTGTCTTTGAACTACAGCTGCAGATAGCGAGCTCTGTCCTTGGGCAATGGAATTCTCATTTTGAATTAAAACATAGAAATAGGTGCAACGAGTTTTACGGGAGCAGCCTTGATATGTCTTCTAAATATTGGAACCCATTGGAATTGGACAGGCCTGGGCTCTTGGTAAGTCTTCTAAATATTGGAACCCACTGGAATTGGACAGGCTTGGGCTGGTATTGGCCCAGTTGAGAAAATGACAAACATTTGCATATAAACATGTGTGGGGTTGTTAGGACATTAGAGGGAGCTTGAGGACATGGAATTTCTTTGGGGGAAAGGCAGCTGATATGTTTTCTTTGTAAGCATATAGACATGTAACAGTGTGACCCCTGAGCTATAATCTCTTGTTTAGGTTCCTCTGCACCCAACATTTTGATTTATACTCAGGTGCACCTAACTGTCATCTCTTAGAAATTGCAACTAAACTGTATTTGCATAATATGCTCACTGCAATAATAGTGGGGTGGCATCATCTTTGTGGTCATACCCAGGCAAACCTCAGAATCTCCTTGTATACTGCTCCTCTCTGAGGACTGGGCTGTAAACTATGCTTGTATACTCTCCCAGAAAATCTTACCTCACTAAAACACTTATTATATCGATCTACTTTGCACCCAGTAAGCAACACCATTATGTCTTTTCCCAGTCAGCAGAGGGTTCCAAGCACAGGCTCCATCTTCCAGCAAATTCTCCCCTGTAAGCATTTTGGTTTACAATAGCCTGAAGACAGCAGGAGAACAAAGTGGATCACTTGGCACCCACCATACCAAAGACCTGATGGCTTTAAAAGTTCAGTCCTGTGAGCACAGACTCTGGAACAGTCACTGACTTGAAATGTGATTTTAGCATCTAACAGAGGGACAACAGTCACACAGCAAGTGTCCAAGTCAAAAATCCACATGATGTCAGTGTGAGCAGCTGACTCTTCTTTCTTTTTCTTCCAGTGTTTGGCACAGTAGCAGCACAGGCTCATGCATAATAGAACCAAAAGCTATGCGGTTCACAGCTGGGTCACTCGGAACTTGAGCCTCTCTTTTGTCTTCTAGGTCTCCTTTTCTATATTCACTTGTCTTTCCTTTACAGCATCTCGTGAACTCAGAGCCTGAGGCTGGGGAGATGGCTTCATCAGTTTAGTGGCTACTATACTCATATGTGAGGATCTGGGTTTGATTGGCATGCCTAAGTAAAATGTTGGGGAACAGTGTGCATTTAGACCTATATATGCATATGCATATAGACATATGTATGTAAAAACAATTAATGAAAAAAGAGGCCACGATTTAAATGAGAACCAAAGTATATGGGAAGGTATGAAAGGAGGAAAGGGAGGGGGGGCACAATGTAATTATAATCTCAAAAATATAAATATATTTTTTTAGAAGTTGGGCATACTGATGCTAGTTTATAGTTCCACTGGGGAGGTAGGCACAGAAGGACTCCAGACTCAGTCACAGCTGAACCAGTGACCTCAGACCAGTGAGAGGTTTCTGTATTAAAAAGCAAGGTGAATGGTGCCTGACAAAGAAAGACACTTGATGTTGTTTGTCCTTTTTCCTCTACACACATGTAGACACACCTGCACACACGCATGAATGGCCCAATGTCCAAAGAGCCTAAAAGGACAACGAGGTCATCTACTCTCTTGACTGCTTTAAGTGAGGTTACAGTCAGAAAGGTGACCTTTTCATGGCTGAGAGTTCACTTGCCTCTACCAGGCCATTTTCGCTTGTAGTTAATTCCAAATGGACATTTCTTTGTCTGTGGCCTTTGCACTGGAAGCAAGGGTGGTCCTTTCTCCTTCCATATCACGTGGCTCCAATGTTTGGAAGCAGTTCTCTTGTTTCTGCACTAAACCTTTTCTGTCATAGATCTTTACAGCGAATATGTTGCTTCTCAATGTCTCTTCTAGACGCTGGTGCTAGCATTGGTTCCGCTAGTTCCATGCCCACTAAACACAAACGAAGCAGGAGCCAAGGGTCCTGCGTGACTCTAGGGACTCTGAGCTCATTGCCACATGGCATCCAGGCCAATTCCTATGGAAATGGGACACGACTGCATTCTCCGGTTAATTTCTCCTAATCTGCTACCAGTCACGATTTGGTCCAATTCTCACAATAAGAGACACCTGCCCTGTGCTACATTTCCTGAGAGGTGGCTTTAAACCACAGATATGGGACACTTTCTGTTTCATCTTTCCAAAGATAACTCAGGTCACTGAGAAATGAAATACAGAAAGGAGAAAACCTTCTCATTTATCCTTAGAGGGCAGGTGACTCTACATTCCGGGTCGCCTGGACAGTCCCAGTTTATGCTTATTGTCCTGGAATAATTATTAATAGAGCCGTCTCCCTTTCAAAAGTGTCCTGGTTTGGATGATAAATGATACGATCATCCTATTTAGAGGAGACTGTGCCGTGTGCCCAGTGGCAGGGGCCTTTTTCTATTTCCCTTGCTCCATCATATCATCAGACACATATCTTCCCAAGCAGAGCTAATTAGAATTTTGCATAAATGGAATTACTAATGAGAGATTTACCCTTGTGCCATTATTTTGGCTGGAAATCTATCCTGGACAGAATGGTTGATTACAGTCAAGGTGATCAGGTCCCACTTAGTGAAACTCCTGGACCCTTAAAAGCTCATTTTGTGTGACCTGGTTAATTGAGGTGTTTTCCTGGCAATGCTTCATTATGGCCAAAGAAGAGAGCATTTAAACACCAGTGTTTAGCCCACTGTCCATCATAACCATGTTAAATCCCAGATTTTAGAACTGCCAATTCTACTAATCAAGCATGTAAGTTGTAACACAATAATACATTTTAAAAATGAAAAGGAAATGTTATGGTTTGAGTTTAAAAATCCCCATGGGAAGCTCACTCAGCAAAGACTTGGTTTACAGACACTAGGATTTGAGAGGCCATTGTGCCACAAAGCCTCCAACTTTATTAGTGGATTAATCCATCGGCGAAATCATAGCTGTGGATTGGCGGAAGTAGGTCACTAGAGGTATGCTCTTGAACTGTTTGCCTTGTCCAGGCCTCTTCTCTGTTTCTGCTTCCCAACCACTATGATGTAAGGGCTGTTCTTTTCCACTCTGCCCCTTTGTCTGGATGCTCTGCCTCACGCCAGACCCACAGTATGGACCAAAGTCACGAAACTGCACCACTGAAATAAATCTTTCTTCCCTTACAGTGCAAGCTCAGGTATGTTGTCACAGCCATGCAAAGTGAACAGCATCTTGGTTAGATGGTGATGACTAAGTGTCTGCTTTCTGGATCATGATATAGTTGGAAATGTCGGGCTAATGGGCCTCCCTGAGCAGAAAGCATGTGATGTCAGAGAGGCCCACGGTGTGAATACAGTACGCTGCTCTCAGTGCAGGAGCCCCCCTGCCTGTCTGCACGCATGCCATTCTGACTTGTTTTCAACTGATTTATTTTGCTGCAAGCGACAAGTTTACCTAGTAGCAGCAATAGAATAATTTTTATGACCAAGCCACGGAGACCAGAATACATCCCTCTCAAATTCATTTCCTCCAAGCAGTCCACTCCGAGTCAGAGCACACACACAGCATGGTGCTTAATGTCCCCTTTCCCAACAACTTGGAGAATAAAAGTCCAAAGAATATTGTCACGGCCATTACTATTTCATTTCTCCTTTTCATAGAAAAGTCCAAAACTTGAAGCAGTAAACTAATGCAGTTCAAAGAAGAAGAAAAAAGCACTAAACCAGGAATTAGAACGTACAGATTCTAGTTCTGGCTCTGCAATAAATTATCTGTATGACTTTGGGCAAATTGTTTGGCCTCAGGGTCATAGTTTCCTCACCTGTAAAATGAGGTGATTGAATTGGATAGTCCTGAGTTTTCCAAGGGAGCCACTGCTCTGCAATTCTCCCGTGAGCGGAAGCTCTCCAAAGAAAACTCTGGCTTCATACCAGAGCTTTTGTTGCCCTCGAACTCCTGCCTCTACCTTCATGATAGCATCCAATAACACTGATTTCCTGTGCAAACAAATAAGCCCAAGAGGCTTGGGTGTTTGGTTTGATTTCCTGCAAATGATTCTCCCAGCCACTGAATCCCAAGTGAGAAGGCAGCAAATAAAAGCCAGGATTCAAAGGCAAGTGCGTATACCACAGAGCAGCCTGACGTGGATGGTAATGAAGATAAAGACCGGGGCCAGGATGGACCATGTTAGAAACAGCATGTGAGGGTCAAAGGAAATGCCACACACTCAGTGTTCCAAACGTGTGTGTGTGTGTGTGTGTGTGTGTGTGTGTGTGTGTGTGTGTGTGAATGGGTGTTTGAGAACATCCATGTGGAGGCTAGAGGACCACTTTGGACTTTGTTCCTTAGGTATTGCATATCTTTCATTCATCTATCTATCTATCATCTATCTATCTATCTATCTATCTATCTATCTATCTATCTATCTATCTATCTTCTTCATCATCATCATCTATCTATCTATCTATCTATCTATCTATCTATCTATCTATCTATCTATCTATCTATCTATCTATCTATCTATCTTCATCATCATCATCTATCTATCTATCCATCCATCTACCTATCTATCTATCTCTATTTATTTATATCTATATTTTGAGACTAGGACTTCCTTACTGGCAGCTTGTAGCTCCACAAGTATGCTAGGCTAGCTTGGGGCTCAGGAATCTGCCTCTTTCTACTAGCACTGGGCACTGGTGTTAAATTGCCACCATGTCCAGTATTTTTTTTCTTTAATGTGGGTTCTGGGGACAACACTCAGCTCTTCTTCCTTGAAAAGAAAACACTATCAATTTAGCTATCTTGTTATCCTGGCATTCCTTTTTTAAGAAAAAAAAACAAAACAAATAGTTAGAGATCAGGCTATACCCTAGCTCCTAGCACATATTAATTATTCACATAAATTTGAAACCGCCTTCACACTCTTGATCTCTGAACTTGACTTGTGGAGGCAGAATTTTAGAGAGTCAGGTGCAAACAAAGATGAACTAAAACTTCAGGAAGATGGGAGAAAAATAACCCAGGACCGAGAGAGCACAGGCCATCAAAGATCCCCAGACTCTATAGCACAAAGTCAGCAGCTCCTTGATGTGGCAAACACTAAAACACAAAATAACCAGGACAGTCAGACTGCAGTTCTGTGTTCTCCTGAATGCTCTAGAGATCCACTAGGGTCTAACCTAGAAAAATGGCCATGAGATAATTTTCCAAACGATAATAAATTCAGGAATATAATGGGCACTGTTAGGAGAAAAGTAAACACCGAAAATGCCACCCAAATGTCTGTGTTAAACTGTCCAATAAAATGAGCAATAAAACTGTTAAGTGCCTCCCGAAGAAAATGACTAAAAAGTAACTTTAATATTACATGGTTTCTCCCTTTCTTCTTCTTCAGGCTAGCTGTTTTTTTCTTTAATCTGAACATATCACAATGTGTAGGCTTCATTTCTGAAAGTCATTATGATCTCCAACAATGGTTATTTTGATTTCCTGTTTCCTGATGTTAAAAAGTGTGCTGGGATAATCGCCATTTTCTACTTGTATGATGAGGAAAAGCATATTTGAGTTATCTGCCGAGTGTATTGAGGAGTTGAAAACACTAGGTGAGTCTCTATGAAAATTAAATTGCATATGTTTAAAAAATGAAAAATAATCAAAATGGGTAGGGAAATACCTGAGGCACACTACATTCATAATTAATAAGTTTAAACTATAGGAAGAAAAGTATGTGGTCATAAAAGGCTGTTAAATTGTAATGAGTAAGTTTATCATTACACAACCCTTCAGTTCATCCTGGGTTAATTTGTATGGATGTAGAGATGGTTATCACAATACATCCCTTTGAGTCTTTTTCACAGTTTTCTTATGGTGTGCATATTTCTCCTGGATCATAGGTGAGACGTTTGCTTGCATTTGTCCAGTTAAAATTAGAAGTAACACTAAATTTCCTATTCGGGTAAAGTCTGCTTCCAGAGGTATGCATATTTCCCAGTTTGGGTTATACGTCTCTTTGTTCTAAAGTGAACTTAGTTCTATAAATGTGAAACTTGGCTTTTATTGACACCAATTGACACTTTGGAATGTGGTTCAAAAAGAAGGCATGGGAATAAAAAGAAACAGCCCAAGAGCACACCAATGATCTCTGGTTTTTTTTTGAAAAGGAAATGAAAAGAACCAGTGTTCATCCATAGATTCACCCCAAGTGACTCAGAATAACTAGAAATGGGAAGTGCCAAGCTCCCTGAATGTGGTCCTTGATGCTGGCTTGCAACACAATGAGCCACGTGGGTCAGAAGTGAGGGCAGAATTGGTTTATTCTTTGAGTAACCTGTGTCTTCAGCTCCAGGACTGAAGAAAAGTTGTTTTAGCACTGGTTTCATCAATTTTCTAACACAGAATTTAGACAGCTGACAGCAACAAATACCTAGTTGTTAATGTGACACCCCATTCTAATTTGAAATGCTGGGGAGGGTAGAAATAAGAAAAAAATAGTATAACCATTCCCAAAATTTGTGGCATAGAAATTATAGTTTCTTTTGGATGACTAGAGAAATATACAGAAGGTAAAAAATGATGCAAAAATATATTCACACATTTAATAAGATGTTAAATGTGTAATGAACTCACTTAGCAAACCTTAGTGTTTTGAATGGAAAAGCAAGTTATCTGAGTCATGCTGCTTTAAAGAGATCACAGGAAGAATGGCTTAAGCTAATATGAAAAACCGTTATTGGCTTATTAGAATTCTAGAGCTTGACATAGAATTATATACCCTGTGCTCAAACCAGATGTGGATAGTCCTCCTCTGAGAGCATAATGCATTTTATGATTCTAAAGAGTATACCTGAATGAACCAAATACAAGACAAAGCAGTGAGCATGCCCCCAAAGCATGGAACAAAATCTTGTATCTGTCACTTGAAGATAGTAAGTCCAATCTAATGCCTTTGAAATCCATGACAGAGACACGGGTCCTTGTCTGAGATGAATTATTTGAGAGGACATTAAAACCTGAAGCCATACTTCTCACCCAGGAAATAATGTTTATTTTGTTTGTTGGTTTTTAATTTCTTCTGAAGTTCCACAACTTGTAAATATGTTTTTAGAACTCCGAGAAGCAGTGAATGTAAAATATTTGGCATAAAATTTAGCAGTGAATTTTACACAGAAAAAATGTGTTATATGTGCTTACATGTTTCTTGATACTTATATCATATTCATACATATATGGTATCATATGCACAATGCACTTACATATGTATACATAAACACACCTGTGTGTGTGTGTGTGTGTGTATGTGTGTGTGTGGTTTGTGTATCAGTTATTTGAAATAGTAGAGTGGTGTTCCCTGAATTTTTTTTTCACCTCCTCCCAGCCTCCCATTTCCCCCCCCCTCATCTCACTCCTCTCCCTCTTCTCCCACCCCTCTCCCCCTCCCTCTCCAGTCCGATGGGCAGTCAGGGTTCCCTGCCCTGTGGTAAGTCCTAGGTCCTCCCCCCTCCGTCTATATTTAGGAAGGTGAACATCCAAACTGGCTAGGCGCAGAAGGAGGGAGAACATGAGCAACGAAGTCGGGACCACGAGGGGTGCACCCACCCATTGAGACAGTGGAGCTGATCTATTGGGAGCTCACCAAGGCCAGCTGGACTGTGAAGGGAAAAGCATGGGATATAACTGGTCTCTCTGAACATGGCGAACAATGAGGACTGATGAGAAGCTAAGGACAAAGGCACGGGGTTTTGATCCTGAATTTTTTTAAATTGAAGAATGAATGTATTACAAGCTATTAAGCTACAAGGGACTTTTCTTGATATTTCTGTTTTACACAGTACAAAAAACAAGACCAGAAACATGGACTATCTCAACTAAAAAACAAAGAGGGTTCAAGCCCTCCTTTGTCTTCCTTTAACCTGAACACTTATAGACTTTTATATTTTCACAAATGGGAATGGCTTTGTTAATCCAACTTATTAATTACTGCTATGTAACTTGTTGTCCTATTTAGTATGCCCAAACACTTTCTTGGTTTTAGCTATTACGTGGTACCTGGTAAGGTCAGGTTTTGCTCAGAAAAAACTAACTGGTATATAAGGCTTTCAGATTTTAATAAAGTGACAGAAATTCGTTTTGATTTTGAGTAAGAGGTGTCCCAAGGTCAAGTAAGCATCTGGTTCTAATTCTGCTTCCATTTGTGCTTAGAGACAAGGTATGGGTGAACCCATGGTGATGAATGAGGGACGGGGAACATCAGACCTTCCAGACAAGAAAACACAGGGTTTAAATAGCCAAGCCAGGGGCATATTAGCTATCTAGCAGCTCTCTGTGTTTCATGTGACTGTGTGTATTATGTATGTGTATACGTTTGTGTGCGTGTGAGGTTGTGCATGTGTGTGTTTCTATGTATGCACAGAGGCAGACGATGGAGAGGAAGAGACAGTAACCATTAAAATAAGCACACTACTATCATTGTAATTTAAATTTTTTTCTGGGACAAATTTCAGAAAATTCCCATTTCCTTTTCTAACAAATCAAAGAAATTATTCAAAATAATTGTTTTATTTTCTATTTTGAAATGTGGGATAGTCTTTTTATACTTATATATAGCACAGATTCAACAGAGAGAAAGAAAGCAAACTGTGGGGATGGTTTCATAGTTGTTTTTTTTTTTTTAACTAGAAACACCAGCAGATCTTTAAAAAATAGTCAGTGGTGGGGGCATACCCGTCCTGAACTATAATTAGTACTAATCTCAGGCATTGTCAGAGAAATTTCTTTCTGCAGTGAGTGGTGCTAATAACTGGTCCAAGTACACGAAACGTGACTGTAGAAGGCTCAGCCACAAGTGGGACATTTGCATCACATCCCCTCACCCACACTCTGGGACCATCACGGAAGAGGGAGTAAAAGCATCTAAGAGCCAGTGATCAGGGAGAACCAGAGAAGAGAAAAAACAACATCTCCTGGACTAATGCAATCTGTGTATGTGTATGACAGTCAACATTCTAGCATGGAGTAGGAAGGCAGTCACAAACCTCCCCCTCTAACCTAGGGGCTAGGATAGCCAATGGCTTCTGGGGGAAGAAGAGTGAGTTTTCTTTAAGAGTGCAGCTCTTGGTAATTCATCAATACTCCGGTACATGACACTATTCCCAAAAATATGTGGAAACCACAAACTGGCAACAATGGATGACTAAATAGAAAGAAAATAAAAAGGAGGGAATGAAGTTAGCAGGAAGAAGGAGTTCTGGATACATCTGAGAGAAGTTACCGGGAGAAGTTAGGGTAAAGAAGGCAATCAAAATACATTATCAAAGAATTAATAAAAACATTTTTAACATGCCAACATCTAAAGGATCCTGCTGAGACTGCTGAGAGCTGGAATGAGGTTCTGACAGACTCATTATATCAAAGCAAATGCAACAGACATTTGTAGATCTTGGGTGACTGAGATCTCTGAAAGGAAAGGGTGTGTGCTGGGCTGACAAGATTTTAGATCCATTAGGAAGCTTGAAATTTTTTAGTATGACTTTATCCGGGTGGGGCATTTACAAACTTACTTAAAGTTGATTATCCTAAGAATTACTCCTCCTAATCCTGTACCCTTTCTTTTTCTTGCGTTTAATCTTTAGAAAATTGTGTGTATGCATGGGTGTGTATCTGTGTGTGGTGGTATTTTGCTTGAGTATATGTGTAGAAGCTGGCGTTAGAACATCTTTTTCAATCACTCTCCACCTTTCCTTTATTTGAAGTAGGGCTCTTCATGGAATCCAAAGCGCACCATCTTGTACAAACCAGTAAGCCATCAGTGTCCACCTCTCTCCACCTACCTAACACTGAGGTTATTGTTGTGTGCTGTTGTGTCTGGTGTTCAGAATGAGTTCTAATGATCTGAATCTAAGTCCTCATGCTTGAACAGTTAATATTCCATTCCCTGAACCCTCTCCCCAGCCCATCCCCTTTCCCCCCCCCTCTTTTAATCAGGTCAGACCTGAGATGATAATTGCCTCTCAGTGAAATAAACCTTGGCATTTGAGAGCCGTTAGACATTTTACCTGCCTCTCAAATTTGTCTACAAAGATAAAAATCAGAAAAAGTGAAGTTGGTGACGGAGACTAGTGCTTTACTTCGAAAGTTGGTACCGATGGCTGGGTCACTAAACAGCAGGTGCTGAGGCGACGGCCAACTCTCTCTATGGCCTTTCAGATAGATAGTTAAGTGAAATGAATGTCCTTGTTATAAACTGGTTGGAATGAATCAATTGAGTTGAACAAAGAGAGGATCATGTGCTGAAAGTTAGTACCAAATAGGTTTAAAGTAATCATAGTTCAAAAGCTACAGCTGCTGCAAGCTCTTGCAATCATGAAATTGATGAGCAGTTAATTTGCGTGAAACCAGAGAAAGGTCTAATGGTGTTTAGGTGATAAGAAACAAAAGCCGCAGGGTGCTGATGGCGCCCATCAATCTTTCGGGAATAGCTGAACATTCAGCACATGGGTAAGGAAACACACAAGACTCTGAATGAAATGGGCTTTGGTGTGCAATTAACTGATGTGATTGTATACCCCTGTTCCTGTCTATGGGTGCATATTGTTTTGATAATTAGCCTGCTTGCATGTGAAGATCAGAGGCTATGCTTTAAACTATTTTATGTAGTGGGCACGTTAATAATATTTTAATGCTAATGATATACATCCAGAATACTATCATTGATGTAATACTAATATGAAAAAATGCTTATTGTTGAACATTTCAGAAATGATAATAAGCTCAAATTATGAGCTTAGATGTGTGAATGTATCAAGTAATTAATCATGATCAAATCTAAAATGAAAAAATCCATTTGAGACTTATCTCTTGTTTAGTTGCCATCTATGCTCAATGTGCTCAAGATCAAAAGTCTGATTTTTCCTACTCCTCATCCAATAAATAACTAACGTGTGGATTTCACACAGATTCTTTCATAACTGTTTAAAGGAAGAGTTTCTAAGAATTTTGAATTAGCTCTTAAGGCATAATTGCTATTTGAATATTCTTTCATGGCTATATGCAAGGATAGATTTTGTACACAGTGGTGAACAAGGGCAAATTAACATTCCCATTAATCCTCAAACTAACGTAATATGGTGCCCAAAAATCTATACCCCAAATTTCCAGGTTTAAAGTTAACTCTGCAAGAGAAACTTTATGGTCCTACTTAGTTGATTTTATAATACAGTGAAATTCACTTTTGATTTAGCAAACTAAGCTTATAATAAGACGTATAACCTACATCGAATTATTGAAATAATATTTCCACTGGAAAAGAAATTCTGGGGATCCAAATTTTCCTGTAGGTTTAAAGACTCAGAGTCCATGGTTTAATTCTGGCTACTGCTCAATGGATGGCCTGCAACAGCCTGACCAGGAGCTGAGATGGGCCCTGGGGATCCTGGAGGAATAGAGTGTAGGTGACCCACCATTTAGATACGTGGTGAGGGAAAGGGAAGCCACCTCCTCCATTCGGCTCCACCGCGTTAGAGATTAAGGAGGTTTGAATAGGTTGATATTGAAATTACTAGTGCATACATAATGTGGCAGCCCTGAAGAGAACAGCCTCAGTGTTTGCATGTCACATGTGTCATTGGATTCACAGCCTCCTTCCGAAAGACTGTGAGCAGATGACACTTCATTTAGAATATCTGATTGCTCTTCAGTGAAATCTCGGAGAAATGTCTCGAAATAATAAATATGCAAAATAAAATGATGAAGCCTATTCTGCTGCATAAATAAATAAATGATAAATAAATAAGGATACTTAGAGGGCCTGATGGTCTGGTCCAACAGGGAGATGTAAAAATAGGGAGCTTTAATTTAAAGGATTAGATACAACCAGTAGATAAATTGGAAGTTGAGAAGAAAGGCTTCCTTGACTGTGTCTTACTACCCCAGCCCGTTCTCTATCCCCATTCCTTTGGGATGTGTGACTGGGCCTTCCTTCAAGAGTGAGTTCTGGGTTCTCCCAGAGGTAACCCTGGCATTGAGAATGTCAAAGAGAAACGGTGATATCCCAGTACCTTGTTTTCCCCCTGTTCTTCATACTTCCAGTTCAGATGCAATAGTATTCCAAGTTCCCTGACCTTGAGATTGTCAGTAAAGATCTCAGAACCATGATCCTCAGCCTTCCTAGTGCTGGGAACTTTTAATACAGTTCCTCATTTGGGGTGACCCCCAACCATCAAGTTATTTAATTGCAACTTCATAACTGTAATTTTGGTACCATTATAAATTACAATGGATTATTTGTGTTTTCCAATGGTCTTATGTGACCGCTGTAAAAGGGTCATACAACCCTCAAAGAGGTTGTAATCCACAGGTTGAGAACCGCTATTGTAGAATCTCCAAATCATCAATACTTCTGTATAAGTTCTAAAAGTTAAATAACCTAATTATACTGTAAACACATATTTACAAAGAACACAAATAAAGCTCTGTGACAAACTATTTTTTAATTTTTAAAGTTTATTTATTTATTTTTTGTTTTATGTGTTCAAATGTTTGGCCTGTATGTTTGTATATGTGCCATGTACATGTCTGGTGCCTATAGAGACCATAAGAGGATGTTAGATGCTACAGAACTAAGGTTACAGGCTATTGTAAGCTGTTATGTGCTGTGCTAAGAACCAAAACTGTGTCCTCTGCAGAAGCCACAAGTGTTCTTAGTTGCTCAGTCATCAGACCTCACATAATGTTTTAGATGGTTGACCACATATATGCTGGTGTTCTGAAAGAGTGTATTTCCTCATAATAATATGTGGTCCTACCCTATGACCTGCAGAAAACTGTAGGCCAGTTAGCCTGGCCTAACTGCTTTGAGAGACATGTGTCAAGGTCCTTGGTTCCTGGGGCACAATGTGCCTTCCAGTTCCTGAGAGACTGTTGCACTCCCTCAGGCAGTGAAACATTTGGGCCACTTTGTGTTTCTCTGTATGTTCCCTTGGAATTCAAGAAAGTATGGAAGCTTGACAGGAAAATTGGTCTTTGTCATTTAATCTTGTGTACCTGTAAACTTTGCAAACATCATTGTATCCTGAAAACTACTAATTGTATGGATCCTGGCAATTCCCACTATATTCTGTTTCTGATATAGATATAAAAGTCTTATTGCTATCAATAAAATTATCACAGCCTCAGTCTTGCTGTGTCCCCTACAACCATCCTGGTTTAATTCCTCAAGGCCATATCAAGTAACCTTGGACTGGTAAGTAAGCATGAGCTCTTACAATGACCAAATTGTCTAATGGCTCACTTGACAAGCCACATCATGAAGAGATAATCACTGTTTATATGTTGAAATGCATTTCACCTTATGTCCTCAGTACCCTGTACCCTAGAAAACAGAATAAGGAACGCTTTGCATCACCCTGCCTAAGTCCTTTATGCCCAAAGGAGAATGTATGTTTATATGATATACCAAATAAAGACTCACCACTAACAGGTTACCCCAAATGCATCCTGGAGAACATTTAACTTCAGCCCATGTAGACTTGCCCTTGCGTTTCATGGTCATAACGTATTCCATAATAAGACATGATATAATTTATTGCCATTTTCCTCTTGACAGGCAGGCATTTAAGTGAACTATTGTGGGATTATTTTCAAGAAATGACTCAAGAAACATCCTTGTTCAACATTTTATTGGTAACATATATGCATTATCATAAAATATATGCGGTGTGTGTCAATATGAAATTGTTGAGTTGATGATTAAGTGGATTTTAATAGCTAAAATTTATTCACCAAGTTACAGCAATATTAACAATTGTCTCTTTTCCTACATATCTGTGGCAATTTTTAAGCGATACGACAGAAGGTTCAGATTCTACTATTAAAATTACAAATGATTCCTGGAAGGAAACAGATTTCCCTTACAAACAAAGCTTCCCTGAGACCTCCTGCTGACAAAGAGCTGGTGGGGCTGGGAAAAAAACAGCACATTGTACACTTTGCCAGCTATTCTTAGGCAGTAGTCAGTGGAAGGATCCAGAGAGGGGAGATTAATTTCCATTGTGAATTTGCTGTTAATGCCACACGGTTCTGTGGAGGCTTATGTTTCGCAGCTGCAGAGGCATGTGCAGGGTTGAAGCTTAAGTGATGACAGTGTACTGTCCACGGAGCAGAAATACAAAACCTGGTGTTGATATTTCACCAATGGAAACAAGCTGCCCTGGGTCGAAGTAACTATTGACACATCTGCCTCAAGATATGAAACACAGATTTTTCTTCCTGTGGTCATGTGTTTTTGCTGACCCAAAAGCTTTGGTGGGAAAGAATAAAAGACCCACTTTGGATCAAACAGTGTGGTAAGTATGGGGTCACAGGAAAGAGTTTCAGAATAAAAAGTTGCATTTGGTTAGAACTGTGTGACTCTCAATGGTGGACTGGCATCTGCTAAAATTCTACAATGCAAAGAGAGGTTTTCTTCAGATTTGTAAAAAATCATCTGAAAGTGAGAAAATAGCAGGGAGAGAAAGAGGGAAAAATGACATGCGCTTCTCTTTTGCCATTCTTATTTAATGTGATTTTTATTGATATATATTCACCATATCTAGTGTTGGGTTGGGTTTCGTAGACATTTCTGTCTAAGTACACCATATAGTTAAGCCATTATCATCATCCTCTTAGCCCGAGGACTTCAGAAATCAGTATGGAAGTTCCTCAAAAATCTGAAAGTAAAACTACCTAATGACCAGCTATACCATTCCTATATATACCTGAAGCATTTTCCATCAGAAATATCAACCGTTAGTTTAATAGAGAAGAATCTGTTTTATTAAAACTATAATAATTGTTTTAACTTAATGGCAGCCTACAGCAGCTGAGGATAACTATGGATACAGCTCAGAATACAATCATAAACTTCCTGAAAATATTATGATCTTTTGTTTTGTTTTGTAACTGAATCATATAGCTGTTGAGCAAAAGCTTTGTAGATGATTGCATCCTTTTGGATGGTCACAATGTTGGACATGCCTTCATCCCCCAAGAATGGATAAAGATGGGTCTGGCTGAGATAAGTGCCGTTGGAGCTGTCTTCTGACTTCGGATCATTGGGACAAGTGGACAGCACTACTGGTAGTTTCCAGTTCCATGTTAACAGAGATAGTTATCAACTCAAGTCCTGGGGTCTTGACTTAAACAAAAAAAAAATGCTGGCAGATTACAAAGGAGGGAGGTATGCCTTATTTAACACTGGGATAAAAATTTAAGGGAGACAAGTCGTGGTGAAATTCTACATATCAGATATTTCAGATGGCTATAATAGACTTAATAATACTTCTCTTCTTGGTAGATGGAGATCTATAAATATTTTTTCTTGAAGCAATAAAAATAAATAATAGAAGGTTATAGATATGGTTCAATGCTTTAGAAAACTTGATGCTCTTCTAGAGAACCCAAATTTTGTTCTCAGTCACTCACATCTAGTAGCTTAAACCTCTTTACCAACTCCAGTGGTTCTGAGATTTGTGGCCTTGCAAAGCAACTGAATTCATGTGTAAACACACACACACACACACACACACACACACACACACACACACACACCATAAACTGAATAAGTGGGATAATGATAAAGTGGACTATGGAAGCTATGTCTAAAATACTTTCTAAGGTCAAAAAATATCAAGTATGAAATATATTGATCCAATTCTAGTTTGAAACCACAAATAATAATTAGCATGTTAATGATACTAACAAATTATATTCACTTAGATTCTAGTTCCTAGAATATTCTTGGCCTGGTTGAATAATTTATTTTCTCTCTGTTTTTTTCCCTTCTCATTTATTCCATCCCTTTAAGAGGGATCCCCAAACCTCCAGTCTTTGGAAGACCCTCCCTCCATGCAGTTGAAGTTTTATGTCATCAACTGTAAGTTACTGAGCTCATTGGTTCCGGTGTGTTAAACTCTCAGGTATTTGCTAAGTCTTTTATCTCTAATTATGCAACACATAGGTTTGTCTATTGGTGAAGTTGTGGGGACACTAGGGAATATGCAAACCTGAGTTTCCTAACTTAAAAGGGTCTTAGAGGAAATCCTTGCCCTATTTCTCATTTTCCAGCTGAACAATCTGAGTCTAGGGAGATTAAGTGTGCTTTGGCTCTCTCAATGCCTGGTCTTGAGAACAAACCCTGCAAGGCAACTGCTGGATGGTGAAAAGTGAGCAAGAGTGCTCAGGACAGCAGAACAAGTCTCTATACCCCACCCATCACACTATGATTTCCCTTATCTCCTTTTTGTTATAATTCCCACATAGTAACTCGAGTCAATAACCTAACTCTAAGTAGTTTTTAACCCTTTGATTAAAGCTGAACAAACTACTATTTTTTAGAAGATATCATTTATAATTACTCAATTTGAAAAGAACCCCATATCAGGTATTATTTCAAAAACAAAACCAACCATAAATACCCTAAATACAGATTCACAGGTGATAATATTCTATTAGTAAGATACTGAAATTCAGTTGGGGTCTTTGATGATTGCTCATGGTGACTAATGTCATATTAAGTATGGAAATATGACAATCTTAAGATACTAACTTAAGACCATCAATGCTGAGGTAAAAATGATGAAGGGTTAAACTCAAATTGTCACTTCATTTTTACATAATAGTTATATGATAGAAATGAAAGGAAAATAACACATGTTCTAGAATCCCCTTTAAACATGTTCTAGAATCCCCCTTAAAGGTTTATTTTTTTGGTAGGGGGACTGGAGAGTATCTCTTTCCTTTCCAAATCATTGTTAGGGACTGATATTCAGGTGGGCTTGCCTGATATTCATCAAGGCTTGCCTACAAACAGGCTGTCAAAAAAAAAAAGTCAGTGGGTCCCTTCTACAGGTTTTTCTAGAAGGCAAACTACAGAACACCAGTTGCTTAGGACATAGCAGACATTGCATAGATCAGAGATGCTGGAGCCAAACGGCTTCTGGAAGTCCAAGAATTTCTCAATGAATGTTTCGAATTTTAATCTACATAACATTATGGAGCATATTGAGTACAGACTTCCCGCATTTACTTGATTAGCAGTAAAACAATTTTGCTTTTGATTTATATTTATTCCCAAAGAGTATTTTTATAATATTTTATTACAAATATCATTGATCAGGGAATATTGATTAAGCTTCAGTCCTTGGTGTGAAACTCAAAGCTTCTGAAATCCATTCTTATGACTAGCAAATCATTTTATATATTAATTAGGGCAATGTGCTACGTAGCTAGTTCGTTCTGCTGAAAACTCTCAGGCGGGCTGTGCATTAATCTTTTCAAATGGTCAATGCAGTATAAATAATGCATATGTTTATTCTGTCCCATGAATATTGAATTCTGACTCTTACTTGTTCTTTAATTGAAAACATATTATGAAACTCTATATTTATCAGCTGTAATAGCTAGCCACACTTTTTGGTCACTAAATTTATCTGAACATAGAGCTCAGTGTGATGGATATCCTGGTGATATTTAGGAAAGACTTTGATTTCTGGTTTTCTTTGCAGTTTAGTAAACCTAGCTTATTGTGCATTTTGTCAATATATAGGATTTCCTCAACAGACCCTCAAACTGATTAGTCCTATTAAATATACTGTAAAATGAGAGAACCAAAACTAAAGTACCCTTGAACAATGAGGAGAGCAAAGCAGGGCTGGAGAGATGGCTCAGCAGCTAAGAGCACTGCCTGCTCTTCCAAAGGTCCTGAGTTCAGTTCCCAGCAACCACATGGTGGCTCACAACCATCTGTAATGAGATCAGGTGCCCTCTTGGAGGAAGAGACCTGGTCAGTCATCCCCATCAACTTAGATCATGAAACCCAATATGGACAAGGTCAACAGAACCACCTTACGTGGGCTGTCCATGCATGCTTCAGCATTGCCAGGGCATAAATTTCACTCAATTTCACACTTTTAATATGATGCTTGCAAGGAATGAGAAGGTCCTAAAGCAGACTCATGTGGAGATTTAGCAGCCTTTTGATGGCTGAGATGGAGCATTCTGCCAGAGCTAGGTGTGCCCTGCTAGGTAGGTGCAAAGCAAGATGTTCCCAGTTATGTAGTGCATCACAGTGATTCATGTTCAAGTGAAGGGTTAACGTGATGTACACTTGTAGTCAGAAGGCATGTAGCTCACCATGGCTCTGGGGCTATAAGAGGTACTGAGGATTTGCAAGGCAATGGAATGTAAATATCAGTTAATGCCTGATCCTGGACATTTTGCAGCTGAAAGAGTTGCAGCAGCACTGGGTGAACGGGCTAACTCATCAACAGATCTGCTCTGGAAATACAGGGGGCTTCTCATAGCCCCCCTGAAATGGAGGCAACACTTCCCTGCATAGTGAGCATCAGAATGCTGTTTACTGGAAAGAATGGCACCCTGGGGACTTATCAGACCTGGTTTAGACCCTAAGCCTCACTTTTGCCCAGTGTGAAGCATAGAGGCACTACTGATGGTCTCTCATGAGCCTCAGCTTACTCATCAGCAACAGCCAACATGAGTGAGGAGCTGAGCACATACCAGCAGCTCAGCCATGATGCTTCCCATCTCTTTTCCTATTAAGTTACTCACATTAAGGGCAATAATCCTCATTGAGTCAATTCCTCATTTAATCAATTGTTTATTGAACAATCTCAAAATGTATATAGATGGTTAGATAAGTGAGGCAATTTGAAAGGAAGTTTAGAGCTAGGATGTGCGTGGGTAGTAATATGTGTTTGTTGTGTGTATAGTTGTGTGTGTGTATTATTCACTTGGACAAAAATGTGAAAGAGTGTGTATGTTCATGTTTGTTCATGAGTGTTTCTATGTGCATATACATGCTTATATATATGCACCTGTGTGTATATGAGTTCATAGAAGTATGTGTATACAAATACACAGTATGAATGTATGTGTTGTGCATGCAAATGTGCATGCACATGTGTGCTGTGTGTAGATGGTAGAAGTGGTGTTGTACCAGACTATAGATATGTGCCTACATATTATATTCTTTTAAAAGCAATGGAACAATAAGAACTCTTGCTTTTTTGACATTGAGGATATTCATTCTCTAAATAGTCTTATTTCAACTCAAATTACCTATGCTGTGATTAAAACCCATGTCCTATTGCTTTGTGCTCCAAGGATATTTTAGACATTTACCTGTGGGAGAAACATCTGCAGAAACTATTTTCCAGGTGAGCTAACCAGAGGATTGCATCTCAGCATTGCTGTAAGAGTGTTCGGCTCATTTTTACTTTATTTTTTGTAGTTATATCTTTATTCATAGTGTAGGTGTATTTATATGTATATATAATTCATTCTTCTCTCATACAATACATCTTGACTGTGGTCTCCCACTCTTTCCTCCCCCATGTCCCTCCCTGCACCTCGCCTCTCTTTCAGATCCACTGCTCCTCCATTTCTATTCAAAATGAGAGTTTCAAACAATGTATTTCCATTCTACTTACCACCTCCCCCAACTCTTCCCTGAACCACACATTTTCCAATGTATCCAAATTTGTGTTCTCATTAAAAAAATGTAATCGAACCCTGTTTGTTTTTGTTTATTTAATTTGTTTGAGTCCGCATGTTCTTTGGTGGGTGGCCACCCACTGGAGTATGGTCAACCTTTGGAAGGAGCAGGCGCACCCTTAAAGAAAACTGACTCTTGTAGCTGCTATCAGTTGCCAATAGCTCCTCAGCTAGGGATGGAGTTTTGTGCCCACCGCTTCTCTCCATGCTGGGACTCTGTCTGACTTGAGCTAGTGCAGGTCCTGTTCATGCTGTCACAACTGCTGTGTGATAGAATATTTGCTGTGCCTAGAAAACACAGCTTCCTTGAATTCCTCATGACTTTTCATTCTGCCCGTAGATTAATGCATCTCTCATCACACATCAGAGAAGCTGCTCTCTACCACAGATGGTAGCTAACCCACAGACCCACAACTGGTCAAGGCTCATAGAAAAGAGACTGTAGAGTGCTCTGCCCTAAGTGGGACACCTGTATCATACCCTGTCCTCCCGACTCGGGGACCAGTTCTATCTGACATATTTCAAATGGCCCTGAAGCTTGTGTTAAGATTGACAGGAGGCTGCTTCAGGGAAGGACAATTTACTTCCTCTCAGAAGCTCCAGCTATCAGAACATGTTCTGTTTCCTGTTCTGAATTCCATGGTCTCCAAATGTTTCTCTTTCTGCTTTAATTGACTCTACCTTGGCTCTTGTTTGAACAAGTGCAACCCAGGGTCTGCACAGGAGCCACAACTGCAGGAAGGGATATTTTGCCACTCTACCAACCCCAACTCCCAGCTCTCTCTCTCTCTCTCTCTCTCTCTCTCTCTCTCTCTCTCTC
>NW_004949100.1:17250243-17261385 GCF_000317375.1 Microtus ochrogaster | reverse complement strand
TCACACACACACACACACACACACACACACACACACAGAGAGAGAGAGAGAGAGAGAGAGAGAGAGAGAGAGAGAGAGAGAGAGCAATCCCTCCAACCCATGAGCACATGACAACATTGTCACTTATGTAGGTTCTCTATTGGGGTTGTAAAAGAAGATAAGCACAGGGGAACATGAAAATATCTTAAAGTCAGCATTTTGTTGATCTGATCTTATTTTCTTTCATTTATTCCCAGGATTCCACAAAATAGCCAGTCGTTCATGTACACCGAAAAAATGTGTAAAACAGATAAAAGAGAACACTGTTTAAAATTACCCCATGACTGGACATATTTATAAGACATATTTATGAGAGGGTAAATAATATGGAAAAAAAGCTACTTACAACCTCCTCAACCTCCCCAAAACAAAACAAAACACAAACCTAAGGCACACCAAGGAAGTAAGAACAGTTTTAGGCACAAACTCTCCAAACACGGAGGGAAAGCTTCAGACCATATGCTCACTCCTCCCCTCAGATGGCTTTACATGTCCACCCTCAGCACAGACAAGACTGAAGAGAGCGATTACAGCTACGGTCCATGCTCTGAAAATCTCATGCTGTGTCATGAGCTCCAGGCTCCTTCATAGAAAGAGATCCAGAGCTAAGTACCTGCTGTGTCCTGAAGTGAGTGATATCAAGATGATATTAAAAAGTCCTGATGGACTTCTTCAATTGACCCTTTCATGCTTCAAGTTCCCTAACTGTCTGCATGTTTCTTTCAATCATATTCATATGGAATCTTTGGATTGAATACCATCCTAACTGAGGGTCTAGCTTAGATGAGACCACAAAGGGGAAATAGAGTTACCAAGTCAGGAAAAGATGAGAATGGGCAGTTGCTTAGCAAGTTCTCTGCGTGGAACCAAACTGTGGCATCCCAGTTCCTTCTGTTCAATCAGCTGTGCATGTTCTTTCTAAATAATCAAGCTCTCCTACATAGTGCACTTGAAGAAACCTCCTTACTCATATGCGGATCTTCTTGCCCTGTTTGCTAATTTCTTACATGCTCTGGCCATCCTCATGGACACACCCATTGTTTTCTGCCTTAGTTCACAATAGTTTGCTGGCACTCGGCTCCTCTCAGAGCTCTGTCATTACACCTTGTCTTTTTCTTTTTTTAAAATCATTTCCTTTCCAATACCAAATAAGGAAAATATCCACCTTGAGTGGTCAGTTCATTTAGGCAAATTACCCAGACTCCAATACCTCATTTAACATACCCAAGTACTTTAGCCTAGTTTGGGACCCACAACAAGGCAGCAGTAGCTTACAGAACTCCAGTTTTCCCGTATTGGTTTGCACTCCTTTTCAGTATTCTGAATTCCTCCACAAGATGATTGTGCAACTTCTTTTGTGGTCCCCATTATCCCTTGTCACTACTGAGATGCTTCAAATGCCTGATGACCCCTCTTTTTCCACGGTATAGACTAAATTAGTCTGGGACAGCTTTAAAGGTCTTGGATGTAGTTATATCCTCAAAAAGCTATACCATCTCTAATCTACTCTGTAATATCCATATGAGTGTTTTTATGATATAATAAAATACCCATCCTTATGAATATTTGAGTAAAATATTATTTCAGGTAATTTCATTTATATTTTACATTTGCATAACTTTAAACTCATTCCACAAGAGACTTTTGGCAGTCCAAAGATTACAGCATGGAGTGAGGGGAGGTTAGGTTGATATATAGTAAGGGGTAAATAAGAACTTATTAAAATAAAAATTTTAATCGGTGATGAGTTAAGGAGTTAAGAACATACTCTGTCTTAAATTTATCTGTAACTTCTCTCTCTCTCTCTCTCCCTCTTTTATGAACAGCCACCATTTGTTTTCATCATGCCAAAGGCATGTGCCTACAAATTGTTGGGGAATCTGGGTCAGGTGTCTTTTGTCTAAAGGAAACAGAGGGTCCCAGAGAACATGAACCATCCACAGCAGAAATTCCCTTAGCATCCTGTGAAAGGGGTTTTAGTCCGTCAGATCCACCTGTAATCACAAAAGCAAAGAAAACAAACAAAATAAAAAATGAAGTCAGGCTTTGTCATTCTGCCTTCCAGTAAAATGAAGATCCCCATTGCTTGCCAGGGTAACAGGATGTTGCTCATTAAGTTTGTAGGCTCAAACATTCCATCACTAATGCTTAACTGAAGAGCCATGCCAATGTTACTGTGGGCAATGAGAAATGTGTAAGAGCCAACACTTGATTTCCAAGCAATTTTTAATCCTGTGTATTACTAGCTCCAATGCCCGACTCTAAGGGAGCATGAGAATAAAGTTACATGCTGCCATCCAAAATGCTTGGAAGTTAGTACATCTGGTGTTTAATTTTTGTCTGACTTTTTTTTTGTCTTAAGTTTTTCTTTTTTTAGATATTCTGAGATCCAAAGGTTGCAGAAGATGTTGTAAGTGAATTCAGAAAGTTTCATGCCCTATATTAAAGTTTGCATTATTTGTCATTTTATCTTATCATTTTTCTTCTCTGAGGTACTAGTCCACATAAATGTCTAACCAACCATTAGCTTTTATTAGTAAAGTTAAAGTGAGCGGCAGCGACGTGATTGGCATAAAACACGGACCTGCTTTTATTGGCTATAAGGTGGGTGAGTATGGGGCTAGCCCTCTGCTTGTGTCTTACTCTAACTGCTAAGGAGCTGGTATTTTCCAGGTCTGCTCCGAAGTGCCCACAGTACCTATCCCCTAAAAGACATCGACTCTTCAAAGGTGTGCCCGCTGACATCACAGCACTCATACTTCTTCCTGCCCAGAAGCTGAGATTCCATGTATGTGAAATGGGACTAAGAACTGAGGGAGAGCTAAGGGTGAAACCAAAGAGGAGGAGAATCCAGAATCCTACCTCCCTCGCCCCTATTTCCTGAGTAATTTTTCCCATTATGAACACAGGGAAGACAACTATCGGTTCATATATGTGTAATTATCATGTTTATAGTGCAGCCACCTCTCCCTTTCAAGGCAACAGATTCAAATGATGTCCGATAGAGGATCTCCATTTTCTGTTGATTCTGTCAAGTATATTTATTTTAAAGATGAAGTTGGAGACAAAATATATTTAATTTTATATATTACATATAAATGTGTGTATATATATATATCACAATTGTACAGCTTTATGAAGTAACTTAGGCAATTTAAATCTTGTTCCTCTGTTGTTATCTTCTTCCTGTGTATAAGGCCAAATCAAACACTGATTGCCAGAGTTCTTACTGTTTAAAATATATAATATTTTATTAATTAAAGATTTCATACATGTATACATTGTATTTTGATCATATTCTCCTTGTCAGTTTTTGCTCTAACTCATCCTAGATATATCCCCAGTCTTAATCCCCCAAAACTAATCTATCTGTCTATCTTTCTATATCTATCTATCTATCTATCTATCTATCTATCTATCTATCTATCTATCTATCTATCTATCTTCTATCTACCATCTTTCTATCCATTCATCTATTATCTATCTATCACCCATCAAGTCCAGCTTTGCTTCACATACATTCACAAATGTGAAACCATCCATTGGAGCATGGTAGACCTACAAGTGACCACACTTCCAAAGGAAATAGGTTCTTCCTGTCCCATAACCCATCAACAATACATAGCTCCTTAGCTAATGATGGGGACATGAGGTCTTACAGTTTAATTTGGAAATATCATCTTTACTAAAGAGTCAAGAGAAAAAGACAGTCAATAAAATCCCATTGAGGCAAATACTGTAGCAGTCACGCTCTTCTCTATCAATACATAGTGGTGGCGCATGCCTTTAATGCCAGCACTCGGGAGGCAGAGGCAGGTGGATCTCTGTGAGTTCGAGGCCAACCTGGGCTACAAGAGCTAGTTACAGGACAGGCTCCAAAGCAACAGAGAAACCCTGTCTCAAAAAAACCAAAAAAAAAAAAAAAAAAAAAACCAAAACAAAACCATAGTCCACAATAAAGTGTGAACTATATTCAGTAAAACAGTTTTTTTACATTTGATATCAAAATTATTTATATAATAATAAAAATTATTTTCTAAGGTTTTACTGTCTTTCACATGGGATTCTTTTTGAAGATATTTCAAGCTCTTACATGGTTTCCTAATTCCATACTCCTGACCTCAGTCTGCTCTTGCCCTTTCCACATAGCACGGCTTTCATGGCTTCTGCTTGCTTTCTACCTCCCCTGAGCAAGATGGGGGAAACTGAGGAAGAAAAGGACAGAGGTAAGCACTCTGATTCTCCTAGTTCTCATTGATATGCTTTTCTAGAATTTTCTTTATTCTGTGTACTTTAACGTTGCACAGTGGTGGTCCTTTTTGTCTGACTTGCAAACTGTTCAATCCTGCAGCCATTTCCTTACTATTATTTTCAAAGTACCATTTTATGCATTTTAGTAATTTTCTGTTTTTTTCAACTGTCAAGTCTTCCTGATTTTAAAAAGTTTTGTTTTTATTTGTTAAAACAGTGCCTGGAAATAGCTGCAGTGGCTGAACATGTATCAGAAAGTAGCCAATGCTGGGTTCGATGTCTGATTTTAGACTAGGCAAGCTGGAAGGCATTGGCCATAGATAGAGCACTATATCAGTGGGCTGGATTTGGCTTTCTTAGAATTTCCTAGAAAAATACCTTGACTTCTCTTTTGGATGCATGCTAAGTAGACTCTGAACGCTGTGCAACTCAAGTTTCTGATGAAAGTTGCTTCCTTCAGGCACCACGGAATTTGAGTTTATCCCTGGTTGTTCTCTATCTGTGGAGCAAACCAGACTGGCTTTTGCGGACAAAGGAGGCAGCCCCCAGTCCATGGAATTTGAGTTTATCCCTGGTTTGCTCTCTATCTGTGGAGCAAACCAGACTGGCTTTTGTGGACAAAGGAGGCAGCCCCCAGTCCATGGGTGGACTGAAGGGGATCTATGAAGAGTTGTGACTACAATTATTTCTCATCATGAAAAGTACTTCACACAGAGATGCCCAAGACATAGGCGTCTCTTAGAAAAATGACATCCAGTCTTGTGTGCACCAGGGTAGAATGATAGGTGTATGAGTTTGGAGCTCCAACGCACTTGGTGATGTTCTCTATGATTCTGAACACGTGGGTTGCTTCCTGTCCCTTGCAGTTGCCACTCCTCCGTAGCAAAGACTGTGATATAACCTGACTTCATCTAGTGCATGTACAAAGTGACAGCGTAGAGAAAGTCAGGAAAATTCACTGTGTTAGAGAAGAAAGTGAAAAGGAACTCTGTAAAAACACTTTACTCACTTGCATTTTTCAGGGCAGGTGCTCAAACCAAGCTTTGGGTTGCAAAAGCCGTCTGCCTCTCCAAGATGGAGCAATGCTGTGCTGTGTTCATTCATGCTTTGCGTCGTAACAGTCAGCTGTGACTAAACCTGTGCTGATTTTCCTATTGAATGCAAAGGATGAGTTCATGCACACTGGTGCTGCTGAGACTCCTGCAGGGATGCCCTGTGCTAGCTGCCAGCAAGGACCCACATTCATTTCCTCAGGATAGTCATGGAGAACTTGTAAATAATGCTTTCTTCCACTGCTGGGTCTCCGAGGATCTGAAATACAGTATGTTTTTTTGTTTTTGTTTTTAACGGAGTAGTGGAGGCATAGCTCAGCTTTAAAGACTGCTTGTTGTTCTTACAGAAGATCCAGCTTTCCAGCACCCAAGGGTGCTCACAATTTTCTTTAACTCCAGCTCCTGGGAGAATTCAACAGCCTCTTCTGGTTCTTTGGGCACTGCATATATATGATGCACATACATGCAGACGTGTGTGTGTATACCCATATACACACACCAAATAAATAAATACATAAAAAGTATTTTTTTCAAAAGCCTTCATACATGCTGCTACACATTCTTGAGAGCTTTGATAACTGTTTTTTAATTTAGTTACAACACTGAGTATTCCATCTAAGCAAACACTACAAGCCACTTTAAAGCAAGCTCCAGGCTGCTAATGTGAATTTGTAGCACACCAGAAGCTCTAGAGACAAATTTAATAAACATCTGTGATTGATACATCTAAACATTAAGCAAAACAGAAAAATCAGCCTGAGATTTGATGGGTGACCTAGAATCATTGGAAATATTTAGAACCAAGCTACTTTCTTCCTATGTTAGGGCATGGTTTTCTTCTACTATGAAGGAGAAATGGTAACCTTTCCTTCTTGGGTCATTACGAAGATCAGTGACGTGATTGCCACAGAGACAACTGTCAGACAAGAAGTGATCATCACATACCAAATCCTTTCTTCCCTACTTATTATTTCTAAAGCCCCCACACAACAAACTCATTAGCCTGTGGGCCATATTTGTGACCACTGACAGCTGTGGCTGACTTACAAAGGAATGGAGTGTGGTCTGCAAGTGAACAGAAAGGGAAAACAGAGTATGTGCATGAAGTCAGGGACTTGGAGAGTGGCTAGGAAGGAAGTTTTAGCAGAAAGGAATAGGGGGTTTCAGTCTTCAATTCTGACAAGCATCCTCATCCTTCATTTTGGTACACTAGGTTGTCTGAAGTAAAGAGTCCCAACTCTGTGATAATTAATTTTAACAATGTGCCTTGATCCTGCATTGCATAAGCTTCCTTGTTGAACTTGCTAAGGGAAGACCTATGTCTGCCCCTTTCCACATTTACTGTCCAGTTGTTTATTGATCTATCTTATAAAGTGATGGTTTAGGCTCTGCACAAATCATTGCAATTTATCCCAATTATAACTACTTAATAACAGATGATTGCTTTAGTAGGTTGCAAATCATTCATTGCTAGTTAGAACCAATCAAGGTGATGTGTAGTTTTTCTAAACTATAGTTGTCTCCCATGTCACATATCATCATGGTAGAGTCTATTTCCTCTCTCATCATGGACATTAATTTTTTATTTTTATTAAGGATTTGCATCCCAATAGGCAAAAAGTAAAAGTTTGGTAGTATGTGATTATGACACACACAATGGCTGTATATCCTTCTATTTTCTTTTGTATATTCTCTTTATTTTGGGCTGATTTGGGGCCTAAGGAAGCGGCGTTATTTCCTTAGGTAGAATGTTTCTCAGAGTAGGAGGTAACAGAGTTTCAAGGGAGCAAACTTTTGAACATATCTTCAGAGTCAAAGAGAAAGCGAAGAGGGACCACTTAAATGAAGTTACACACTTGAATTCTGGGCTCTCCTGTCACAATAGGGAAGCTTGCCTAACTGACTCTTACAGCGCACTTCAATTCCATATGTCCCTCTTTGTCCCCTTACCTCTGCAGAGGAACTACCTAGCAGCTCAGCTGTGTTATTGAGATGTTTCAGCGTGAAATTTGTTTTTCCTCAGTGAACTTTAAGCAGAAATTCAAGTGCCAAGTCTCTAAAGCCGAGTGGGGCGATTAAGAGATAATTACTAATTATGCTAATTTGAGAAGTTGCTGCTATTTTCTTCCCTGGTCATTTTACGTGCAGCTCTCCTGAGAGAACAGTCCCCTCACTGTGCTAATAACCTTCCCTCTGAAGCATTTGGTAGAGGACAGAGTGTCCTAAACGTCTAAAACCTAAACTCAAGGCTTAGCATTGATCAGAAACTAGAGCAAGACTGGACGGCTTTCCTAGGGCAGTCCACATTCTCAACGTGAAGGATGTTTACTGATTATTAACTTGTCACAGGCCAGGGATACTTACTTTCCTTTATAGTCACACCAGAAGAGTAAATTTGATTTTTAATATATTTATGCAATTTCCCTTGTGATCTCTGAATAGTAATAATGAATTCTGAAAATGAGAAATCGTCTTCATATCCTGTCGCACTGAATTAGATGCCACAGGCATTGTGTGTCTTTGATAATTACCATAGTTTCTCCTCAAAAGTTACTCTTTAAAGGGAATATGATGGGTCAGCAGAAAACACTATGAATCTCCATGGTGTTGAAGTTGATCAGGTAAACCTGGTGTCTACATTTAGAACACGTGCGCATAGAAGCTGCCATGGCTTCATTCTACCCTGTTCCCTTTACCCACAAGTGAGTGAAGAGTACAAGGACTCAGCTCATTACACATCCCACGGAAAGAGGACTCTGGCCTTCTCTTGTGTATCCATCTATTATTGCAGACCCCAAGGTCCCATGAACTGCTCTTGCTTTCCCATCCCACTCCTGTCTTTAGGACACTCCTGTCTTACTGACTAGAAAGACCACACTGAGACTTCAATATCTTCCCTTACATTAGTTCTCAATCCACTCAGCCTAATGTGGAGAAGGTGGCTTTGTCATGGTATGCCTTGAACTCTGTTTAGAAAACCAGACATTGCATATGTGGGATGGATCTGAGATACCAGTTTCCTGTTCTTGTGAAGAGACTTGTAGTTTAAAAAGAACACAGAAAACATATTTCCTGGGAAATCCAGGCTGAAACACCTCCTGTACGAAGCTTAGAGACCGAATCTGAGACTTCAACTCTGAACAGAGTACCCTGAAGACAGCTTCTTTTCCTGGTCATGACCACTATTGAACTTGGGAACATCCTCACAGTTAACCAGGACACCCAAAACTAATGATTGACGTGTTTCGTTAACTTGCTCTTTGGTATATAATACGTCCCGATAGAGGATATTTCATGAAGGTGTTACATTATAATTAAAAAAGAAAAAAAGAATAACATGATGTTGGGAATATTTGTAACTAATTTACCAGCTGATCAATCTCAGCTACTCTTTTAGTTTTCTCTGGAATTATAGTTCTAACAAATGGAGAGCTATAGTACTCTTAAAAGTGATGACTTGTTTACCTTTTTCCATGAGAACAAATGACAGAAGTACTTCCCTTCTCTCCATGTCATTGTATGTCTACAAGAGCAGCTTTGTATTTTTTAAGAACTAGGAAGAAAGGAGAGCTGACATTTCTAGGTTACACCAGATTGTAGTGGAATTCGCAATGCTCCTTAGAATTTGATGCAATTTTGCACTGTACTTTCACTCACTGTCTCAATGAGGAGTTAAAACTTAGATAAATTGTCTGAGTGTTTAGCTGTTTATCTTTAGATTAAAGCTTACTTTTGGCTCTTGAAGATTTTTCAAACTGCCTGTAATTGATATGCTAAAAATGCATTAAATATAAAAAACTTGGGGCTTGAAAGATGGTTTAGTAAGTAATTGCATTTGCCATAAAACCTGATAATCAAAGTTGGATCCTTGGAATCTATATGTTTTAAGAAAAGAACTTACTCCTGCAAGTTTTCCCTGACCTCCATACACAGGTTGTGGCATAATCCCTATACAGCAAACAAACAAATATGCAAATAAATATGATATTAATAATAGGAAGCCATGGCTGTAATGGTGTCTCTGTTGGTAAAATTCTTACTGCTGAAGCATGAGGACCTGAATTTAGACTCCCAGCATTCCCTTGGCAAGGCCAGAACAGTGGCATCCAACTAGCACCCTAATCCTACTGGGGCAGACCATGGTATATTCTAGAAGCTTGCTGGCCAGACGAACAACCTAGCTGATCTGCTGAATTCCATGCTTAGTAAGAGATTTTTTTCTCAACAATTAAGGACAATGACAAAGACACCTGATGTTGAGTCACTTCTTGTCTACACACAAATACACACATACACGTATACATACACACATATGTACACACATACAGCAGTCAAACAATAATGTAAAAAGAAATATACAATGATGAATGCCTACATTAAACTAAGCAAATGTAAGGGGCTGTAGTATTATAAACTACATTTAACACAAACCTTACGTTTATGCTTCAAAGGGTCAAGTGACAGAGACTAAGCTCTCATTTGTGAGTTATACTGTGCTTATAACTTGGCATATGACTGATGTTCAAAACTGGCCCGTACAGCCTGGCCAACCAGAAATGCAAGTTTAATTTAATACATCTGGAAAAAACCTCACAGGCAAACAGTGTATAATCTGGTGAGCTCTTTTGTAGAAAAGTGAGAAATAAATCCCCAAAACATAACAAGACTCATACCTTCGCATTTTCTTTGTTTCTCTTCTGCGTGAGGAAACAGGCATGTAGCTAGTATGCTGACTCTCTAAGGAGGAGCTGGCAGTGGCCTCAATGCCACCTAATAGCATCAGTAGGGCCCTGGTATCCTCCCAAATAGCTTTCTCAGTTACTAAAATAACATTAACCTTAATAACTTTCTACAAAAACTGAATTACATACTGACAATAAAATTCCTTAGTGGTAACAACATGTTTTTGTCAGTCTATTAAATCCTTGTGAAATTGCCTATCATATGATTTCAAGTGGGGGCCATCAAATTTTAATAGGGAAAGAAATCCAGCTAGAAAACAGAGATAGCGTCCTCCTTGGGTTAACAGATTAAATACACTGAGCACCAAGGAGGAGGGCACACCTACTTGGGAAGCTTGACAGGGTAGGGATGGACTGCACAAAGTCTCAGTGGGCTGGCCTATTTCAGAAAAACTTGTGATGACTAGTAAAACTAAAGTGTGTTTGTGTGTGTGTGTGTGTGTGTGTGTGTGTGTGTGCCCCCCTCCATCCTTCCTAATTCTCTAGAATTAGGAAAAGAAGCTTGGTTCAAACTATGTACTCTTAGGACATAGGTTTAAAGTGATAATCAGTTTAGTAAACAGGTAGCAGATTGAAGAGAGAAGACAGAGGAATCAGGAGAAATATAAATGATCCTCCTAGTATACTTGAAAGCTAATTATTGATACATTGGCTTTAATAACTTCCTTGAAGAAAGAGAGGACAGTAGGTTGAAGGGCTTTGGATATGACTCTGCTGGGGATCAAATCCAGAGCTTTTTGTGTGGCATGCAAGCACTCTATCAGCTAAACTACACCCCTCCTTAGAGTAAGATTACGAATAAGTCACTAAATATATTTTGGTACTTCTTCTCTACTATGTGAGTAGCAGATTTTGGATGACTGAAAAAAAAAAACCTATCAAGGTTATTTCAAATTCAATGTGCTGGAGCACTGGACTGAGCTCAGGATATAGGGAACCTGAAACGACCCTATCCTGTAGCAATACTGAAGAATATCTTGCATATCACCATAGAACCTTCATCTGGTGATGGATGGAGATAGAGACAGAGACCCACACTGGAGCACTGGACTGAGCTC
>NW_004949100.1:17247895-17249902 GCF_000317375.1 Microtus ochrogaster | reverse complement strand
ATTGGACTGGAGAGGGAGGGGGAGAGGAGTGGGAGGAGGGGGAGAAGGGTGGGAGGAGGGGGAGGGAAATGGGAGGCTGGGAGGAGGGGGAAACTTTTTTTTCCCTTTTCTCAATAAAAAAAAAAAAGAAAAAAAAAACAGTATGAAGGAAAATTGACCCCAAGCGTCTAGAGAAACAGATATGGAAGCATTGCACTGCGGAAATAGAATTGTTTTCTAAACAAAGTAAAATAAGCTAGTGGGATTCGTTTCACTTTCTAGTGCTTGTCTAAAATCCCTGACAAAAGCAACATGTGGGAGAAAGGGTTTATTTGGCCCACACTTACAGGTTATAGTAAATCACTGTGGGGAAGCCAGGGCAGCAGGAAACTTGAAGCTACTGTCTACAATATATACACAACCAGTGATAAAATAATGTTTGCATATTAGTGCTCAGCCTAATTTCTCCATTCTTCTGCAGTTCAGAATCACCTCCATAAGGAATGGTGCCTTATGGAGCTGAGGGGATCAGCCTTCCCTCCTCAGCTAATTCAATCACAGCAGCCCCTCAGAGACATGCCCTAGGTAAGTCTAGAATCTAGACTATCTAGCAGATAAAACCTACCATCATGGGCTTCCCATCATGATCTCTGCATCTACTGCCATCAGTTACAGGATGAAGGCTTTGTTGCCTCCACACAAGAGGCCTTACCCTTTCTGGGGAGTGGATGGGGGTGAGTTGGAGAGATGTTGGGAGAGAGGAAGGAGGGGACAGAGGGGAAACTGTGGTTGGCATGTAAAATGAATAAAAAATAAAGTAATTTTAAAAAACCAATCCTTATGGTGATTGAGTTGGTAGCTTAATATTCACTTCCCAGCAGCTTTCGCCACGCCTTGCTTTGTTTTAGTATGCTTTAAAAATCTTGAGAATAATACAGTATGTTAGTTATTATTTTTCTCAGGTTTAAACTAAATTCCTTAATGTTCATCGAATGATGATAGAAGATGCCTGGCCATAGGAAGAAGACTGGTCCAGTTGCAGAAGTGAGAAATTTCTGAAGATTCCCAGAAAGATTGGGAGCTGGGTGACTCTATATCAAGGTTAACCTTCCAGTCATGCTGTTCTTCCTCCAACTACTGAATACAAGCTCTGGGCACCTCTACTAGGGGACAACCTGGATCCAGCCTCATAATTCAGTGTACTGTATGATGTCCTCTTAGATACTCCTGCTTTAGACCCAGGCCAGCACAATGGCTTCTCTAGTTAGGAAGGCAAATTTAGATTCTGAATCTGTAGAAAATAACCATTAGCCAGATAATCATTTATCTATATAGTTAGGGACAGTCATGATGAAAGTATTAAAAAAACTAAAAAAATATTATAATTTATAAAAAGAAAACAAACACTGCAGATAAACTGAAAATTTAACACCATTTACTTAATACCAAATTCCATTATGAAACAGAAACTTCTGGAACTACTATCGGATGACCTAAGCATTTCCTAAAGGCTATCCCATTGAACACTACTATTTAGCAAGATTCTCATGCTGCTCCACCAAAATTTAAGGTTGAATTAAGTATAGGAAATACAATATGTTACTCTTCCTTGGCTGAAAAGTCTCCAGCAAAACTTGTTAAGTTTATATAAATCATAATATCTCAAGCTCTTCTTTTAAATAAATATACCTTACACAGAAGTCCATTTGGAAATTTTATTTCATTCTGTGAAAAAAATGGTATGCCATAAAACTTTTGGCAGATTTAGGATCCTTAAATCTCTGAGGGTATATCTCTTATGAATATCAAGGAGCTACTATGGAGAAAATGTCCAAAAATAAAACAGTCTGGGAAATAACCCTAAAAAGTTCACACACATCTTGGATAACAATAAACTATATGTTTAATCCACAAGGATTTACAGGATTAAAAGCACTCCTAGAGACAATATTCTTTTGAGCTTGAACTTGTTAATTCTGTTTTACTCAGAATCTCTCTCTCTCTCTCTCTCTCTCTCTCTCTCTCTCT
>NW_004949100.1:17230824-17247734 GCF_000317375.1 Microtus ochrogaster | reverse complement strand
GCGCGCGCATGCCTGTGTGCATATGTGTGCACATGTCCGTGTAGATCAAGGGTGGTGTCTTCCTACCTAACTTGTGTTGGCACAGGGTCTTTCACTTGATGTGCAGCTTGCCCAGTAGGCTAGGCTAACTGACCAATGCACTCTGGGAATCTGCATGTCTCCTCCTTCGCAGCACTGGGAATAAAGGCACAGATCACCATACCCAGAGTTTCACATGGGTGCTAAACTCAGGTTTTCACAATTGCATGGCAAATATACTAGGGACTGAACCATCATCTTAGTTCCACCCACTTTTATAAAGTAGGAAACTAAGTGCTAAGACACCAGCTGGTTTTTTTTTTTAACTTTTGTTTGTGAGATGATGGAGGAAGGTCATTGGTTGATTAAATAAAGAAGCTGCTTGCCCTCATAGGTTAGAACGTAGGTGGGAGGAGTGAACGGAGCAGAATGCTGGGAGAAAGAGGAAGTGAGCTCAGAGACTCGACAGCTCTCCTCTCAGGGGCAGACGCCTCAGAGAGACACGATGCTCCACTCTTGCAGGCAGAGGCGAGAGCTCTGCTCTCTGAGGCACATGCGATGAAACTCCGACCCAGGATGGACATAGGCTAGAATCTTCCCGGTAAGTGCACCTTGGGGTGCTACACACAGATGATTAGAAATGGGCTAAATTAATATGTGAGAATTAGCCTAGAAGAGAATGGGTCAAGCAGTGTTTAAAAGAATACAGTGTCCGTGTAATTATTTCAGGTAAAGCTAGCCTTGCGGGCAGCAGGGTGCTGGGGACGCAGCCCCGCCGCTCCTATTATTACTACAGTGAGACAAGGTCTTACTCTCTAGTCCGGTTGACCTGGAATTTATAGGAATCTTCTTGCCTTGTTGCCTCACTTTCTGAGATTATAAATATGAGCCACCACTTTCAGTTAGGATATCAATTTTATCAACATTTGATTTTCTTCTCTCTCTACCTAGGATTTGTTTTGAATATCTTTTCTTTTCACTTTTTGTCAATTTTATTTGTTTTGGAAAGTCTTTGCGTTCCCTCTATTAAGAGACAGTTTGGCCCATTTCTTAGAGCAACTCTAGGGCAGAATTCACAGGCCTGTGTGTATGTGATGAGGATGACATTAACAGTTGCCCTTTGAGTTATGTGGTAGATTGACTGGATAAGGAGTAGCTCTGGACATCCAGGGAGGCAACTAAGCATCCTGAGTGACACAATTCTGACTGGGGCACATATATCCTATCTTCTCTATTGTGCCCTGAAGCTTAGTTCACAGAGCTGAATCCCTCAAGAAGCACTCTGATACCCCCATGGCTACTTCTAGATTCTGATTTAGGAAAAGATACTAGCCTCACTCAATGCAAATGCAGACTAAATTGGCTTTGAAGCTGCAACATGGTGGTACCTGGAAAATTTTCAATTATAAAATAAAATTCAAAAATTAATAAGCTTTAAAATACCACATTTCATTTTAATGACAATTAGAAAAATATGAAGCAGAGATCTCAAATTTATAAAATTCATAAAGCAGACAGTGTTAACAAAGAAAGGAAGGATGGGTGGATGTATGGAAGGAAAGAAGGGAAAGAGGGAGGATAAAGGATAAAACCAGAAAGCAATTAAAACAATGAAACCCAGGCTTACATTAACATTAATAAATCTTTGCATATGCGATAATAGCAAGCATGCTCACTTTAGACACAAATATTGATGCTGAGGTACAAAGAGCTATAATTTAGGTAAAACCGTAATCTCTTCTAGTCCCTTGACTCCAGGTCTGAATCTTTGCTGTTACTTTATGGCTGGGAAGAGCCATCTAGAACTTCTATTTTTATCTCCTGGTTGATAAGACTGCTACTCCATCCCTTTGCATGTGGATCACTGCAGTTGCGGAACACTGGAAGGACAGTGCACACTCAGTACCACACCAAGACCCCTCTTGCTCCTTTTATTGCATGCCTTTGTGCGAGTTCACAATGGAGTCCATGAGCTAATGTGGAGCTGATTCTGGGTCCCTCTTCTACTCATTGTAAAAGGGTGCAACACCCCATAGAAGAAAGGAGACAGGGAAGAAGGATTAGGAAGATGTAGAATGTGGCTTCTCTGAGTATCTGTTGGAGCAGATGTGTTGGTGGGGGTCTGACTCAATCAACTCCAGGTATATGTGATCTCAGACCTGCTTAATATGCAAGTCACCAGCTTTCATCAATAATATTCCAGTCTCTGCACTCCCAGAACAATGCTCAGCTTTTGTATTTTAACTTGTATCCAAGACTCACTTTTAGAGAAATACCAGGTTCCTGAAGCATGGGGATTGTGTTCTGTGCATTTGTGGAGATGCTAAACATTTGTTTTCAATCTGTCTCATAGCAAAGAATACATTGAAATCCATTTTGATCACATTGTAAAGTTATATTTCTCTTTTTCATAATCATATACTTTGTTCCTTGGAAAGTTCATTTTTTAAACTTTTATTGATTCTTAGTAGATTTCACATCATGCATTCCGATCCCACTCATCTCCCTATCCCCTCATATCCACCCTCTGCCCTTGCAACCCCTTCCCCAAACAAAACCAAATTTAAAAGAAAAACCAAAGCAATTTTATTAGCCTATTTTTTCATGTATCCTCAGTACATTCCAGGTATCAGAGACAAATGTAGCCTTCAGTTGCTTCCCAATTTGGGAATCTCATCTTCTTGGCTTCCTTTCATTTAATGCAACATTCATACCAACCTGTTTAAATAGAGAAAAAATTCCACAGAACCAACTGCTTTTACATGCATTTGATACATAATCTTTTTGACAAACAATTACTGAAACAAAAATCTTGTGTTGGACTTTGTCTTTAATTAGCATATGTAGTGAAATGGGGTGATGATTGATTTGACTGTCAGTATGATTGGTTAAAGAAATGCCTAGGGAATGAATGAAGCATGATTTTGGTATGTCTTTGAGGGAGGGTCAAAAGAGATTAACTGATGAGATTAAGGATGACCCCTCCATGTGGGTAGAACTGTCTCATGGTTTGGATTCTGGGACTGAATGAAGGTAGGAAGAAAAAATCAAGCCAAGTATTGGCATTTTACTTCTTCTGCTTCCTTGCTTACTGATGTGTGACTTCACTGAACTGTGAGCCAATATAATTCTTTCTCACTGAAGTCCTTTTCTTTTGGTAATGAGAAAAAGAGCTAATGAAGTTATCAAAGGATCAGTTTCTGAGTTTTTTGAAATACCATGTGATTTTCTGTCAATGTGTGATATCTTGGATGCTTCTAGTTAGAGATCATCAAAAATTAAGGTATCTGTCATTTTAAATATACAGTGAACATGATCCACTCAGTCTTCCCCATTTCTTTGATAAAAATAATTTTAAAATTTTAACCCAACACGTGACTTAAGAGGGAGTAATGCACTGAGCAACTTTATTTTTTAAGTCACTCCTCATTTGAATGAGGTAAGAGATTAATTAAAGAGCCTAAATTTCAAGCTCATGGGTTTTGCCTTTCTCAGTTTGAGGAGATCTAAACAGAATGAATAAACTCAATGATTCAACAGAGCGATTAATTCATCACTATCAAGACTCTGTAGACATAGTGTCACTTTGAATACAGGTGGTAACAAAGAGAGAAAAATAAACTAAATTATTGCAGGAGGTGAAATCATACTGAATATTTTAAGATCAGATAAAAGAAATATCCATAGTGACATAATTTAATCCAAAATGGACAGTGTCAAAACACAGACATTAAAACTAATGTATCAACTTACTTTCAAATTTACTCATGCCATTTTAATATAAAAAACACATATAATAAATAACCTGATGTCACTCCAACTCTAAATAGAATATGGAGTACAATCATCACATACACACATGTGCATATATATTCATGTGTGCACAAACCTACACACTCAGAGTTAATTTTGCAGCATAAATGAACTTCTGCTGCAAGTTTGTTGGCATTTTAGTCATAAGAACATTTGACATATGTTTGTCCTTCATACGCAAGGCTCTATCATTCGTGGATTTTACTAACTATGCACTTAAAATGTTTGTAAAATTTACATTCCTGCTGAATTTATGCAGAAAACTTCATTTTGATCCCCCAAATAATTCATTATAACAACTACATACATAGCACTTACAGTGTATTTGTTATTATAGGTAATCTACATGAGCTTCAAAGTAGACTGGAGGGTTTGCAGAGGTTCTGTGAAAATTCTGTTTCACTTTATGCAGAGAACCTGAGTATCTAACAGAGTTCTGATATTAATCCTGTGTAAATATTAAGAGATGGGTGTATGACAATTTTTACACATTGCTACTATAGATTTAGAAGCCAACAGCCTGTAGCAGCCAGATGTACAGACTGCCATGTATAAACTCAGTCTAATGTAAATATTGGTGGACTGAAGCCTGCATGTTTCACTGAACTGAGCTTTGGGTCTCAGGCCCATATAATTTTCTCTTCAGCCCACCCACAGGTATCTTTGTCCTAGTTTTCAGCTGGGAAGGTGGGGTCCCATGCTTCCATAAAAGGACCCAGGCAAGAACCTAAAGAAACCAACTCTCTCTACTTGTTCAGGGGCATGAAGAACCTTCATATTTTCATTTCTGGGGATTCGGTTTGACAATCCTGGGTTTATTAGACATAAAATGTCACTACAGAAAAATTCAAACCACAGAAAACCTACCTGTGAGTGCTTATGTAAAACAGTTTCATAAGTAAAGTTTGAACAGATGGAGAGAGCCATTTCGGTTAATGTGTATGTAATGGAGTTCATGTATTCTTCTGAGAGTGAACCTCTCTTTGTTATCTGATGGGCACACAGTCTGTATTTTAGGATGGGCTCAATGACTTTACCTCTCTTCTTCAGGGTGGCACACCAAGAGTCAGTCACAACACACTGAGTTCAAATGTCCTGGTTGACCACTCTGCATCTGGATTTGTCTCTTTAATCTACTCATCATTTGTTTGCTAACTACATCTAAAACAGGACACACACATTTACCTACATATGTTCACTGAGGGTTTCATTTTTATTTTAGCCTAATATTGCTTGCATAAAATGAGAACAAACTTAATCTAGGAAACATAATCATTAAGCTTATTGTTTATGCATCAAAGATGAAAATATACTGTATGCAAGCACCAGAGACACAAGGTAATGTGAGGGTGGGGTGGGGTGATTCATTGTAAATTTAAATGCACGTTAAACAAATTATCTATTTAAATCTGATAGACACATGGTGGTTGACTTTAGATGTCAGTTTCTTCTGAATGGATGACATGCTTTCTTTCAATTGAAAACTATTAGCTGAATTGAGTATAACAGCATTGGATTCATCTCTACTTGTCTTTTGTATGGTGTGTGTGTATGTGTGTGTGTCAGTGTGATATGTACATTTTATAGCATATTTATTTCCTTTTTTATTTATTACCTGAGTTAAAGATTTTAAACATTTAACTCTGATCTTTATTGCATGTATTACTTAAGTGAACAGCGATTAATAATTATTTTGAAACTCAATAATCATATAATGAATGATATCTGAAAAAGATGTTTGTGTATATTAATTTAGTTCAGCAATCTATAAGGTTTCCTTTAATCTATATGTCAGAAAATTGTATGACTAATGCTACCTGGGTAGAGAAAGCACAGGGAAGGTATATACAAATTGTTCATACCTGAATGTATACACAGGCATAAGGACAAACACAAGCACATACATCCACTCCACATATTTCTGGTAAGGCAATGTGGTTAATTGGTTAATATTCTTCAGAATCTTCTTTGAAAGAGAAGTATAAAACTCTCCCAACAAAGTCCCTTTTATTATGACTCTATGTGACAGCTGTTAGTAACATATTGCTTATGAGAGAGTTGATTGAAAATCAACATGTAGAAGTCATCATACAAATCTCTTAAGTGACAATTAATTCTATTGCCCAGAGATTATCCTTTCCTGAGTTTTGTATTTTCTTGGAAAATATCTTTTCATGAGTCTGTGCTTTACTGGTAGTCTCCTGCATATATATGTTCAATCACACACTGTTATAAGGAGCCTGTTTATTGGTTCCCGGCTGCCCAGCCCCAAAATAATCACATAGAAACTGTATTAATTAGTCACTGCTTGGCCTATTAGCTCTAACTTCTTAATTGCTAAGTATTATATCTTAATTTAACCCATCTCGTTAATCTATGCATCACCATGAGGTCGTGGTCTATCAGCAAAGTTTCCACCGTCTGTCTCCAGGAGCGGCTCCATGGTTTCTCTCTAACTCCACCTTCTTCCTCACAGCATTAACTTTAGTTTTCCCTACCTACCTCTATTCCCTGCAAAGGCCCAAGACAATTTTTTTATTAATCAATGGTAATCACAGCATACAGAGGAAAATCCCACATCACCTCTCCTTTCTGTTTAAATAAAAGTTTTTAACTTTAACATAGTAAAATTACATATAAAAAAACAGGTATCAAGCAAGGATTACAGTTACAATATTTATATATCCCTTATCTTTTATCATAACTAAGGAAAACTATAACTGTAAATTCTTCAATTCCATCAAAGACTCCAGAAGAATATAATATTATCTAAGTAAATAGGAAGTACATTGTAAGAAACTTCCAAAACTTTAGAATTGCCAGAGACTTCTCACTGCCTGGACATTCACCCAAAGTTCTTCTGGACTGTTGGGGCATCCATCTTCAGCCCAAAGGCCCATAACATCTGGCAGACTTCCCCATGAAGCATGAAATTTCAAAGAAAGTTCCACCTATATTGGCAGCTTTCAGTCACTTATTTTTTCTGCAGAATGTCTGTCAGACTCTTTCATGAAACAGGAACCCTGAAGGGCCATATCACTTTTAGGCAAGCTCATCAGCCATTTCTTTGTGAGTCTGCATGTCCAGTTTATCAAACAGTCTAGGCAAGAGCAGTTTCTTACCTAAATGGCTAACAAAATCCATAGGGAGCCTCTTTGATGCCCATCTTCCTCTTGAAGTAATTGGTGCTGCCAGAAGCATATGTGTCTCACTGTCATGAAAAGTCCTAACTTCTTAAACATTTTAAATGCCATATTCTGTAGTCATTGAAAGGTTTGAAGAATGCCTATTCATCTGAAATGCATCTATGTACATCTTGTAAACATAACTAACATGACTACAAGCTTGACTATTATAGATGATTATATATTAACCTATATTTCTTAATTATACATTACATTTTCAAATGAGATGAACAAACACAATACCTTACTCAGGAGCATATATATATAAACAAAATTGACCTTAAATTTGTATTAATAAACCAAGATCCATAACCAATGCAAATCTCTATAGCATAGTCCCCTTTAAATGTAAAGAAACATTTATAAACAATATTTGGGAATATGGATGTAGTTATTCTCCAAACTTCTTTCTGCTGTTTATTGGGCAAAGTAATTTTTTTTCAAGACAACCTTTCAGGGGGCTCTTGGTCTATCAAACCACATTAGCCTGGAATGAATCCACAGATTCTCATCCTCTGTGGAAACAAAGGAAGAAGCTCTTTTCCAAAGTGACATATCCTTAGATGCAAATTTTGAAGTCAAGAAACCTTTAAAACATATATGTTGGTTTAGCTTAGCAGCCCATACAATAAAATTTCTCTCTCTACTTAGCTCCTTCACATTCAAAAAAACTCAAAGAAAACACAATGATATACATAATCCAAACTCTCTGTATATTTTATAGTCTTTACATGTCTTCTTACTTTTTTACTTCTTTTAATCTGACTGTCTATACTCTGTTTCTTTAAAGACTTTGTTTTATTTTTTAAAAACCATTTACTTCTTTTTATAACTCTCTATACTCTTTTTCTTTTCTCTCCTAAGCCTACATACATTTATCCAATACTATGACCCATTTAGAGGTCTTTTATGATGGAATCTGTCTTAATGTGTATCTGTAATTCTTTACTGTCCAGGGGTGCTTCTTAAAATGCTAAGAGCTTCTTAAAAACTTAAACAGTGCCATTTCTAGAACAAATATGGCACGGCCTGCTTACCTTGCCCAGTCTAGCATGTGGAGCTGCTCCCTGCCTCCGAGAGCCATGTACAATGCCTCATCTCTAGGCACATAGCCAGTTCATGTTGTCACCAAGCAAGCCATAGCACATTCCTCACAAACCCCATTCAAATGCTCCATAGCTGGACCTCCAGAAAGAGTCAGAGTTTGTACTGGCAGCATGGCCCAGAAAGCCAGTATTTCAAAACAACAACTTTTTTTTTTCTGTTACTGCTGAATCAGGAAAACCTTTCTTAAAGGAGCCATGACTCTGCTTGCTTCTAACAAACTGATCCCACCCAAGAAAATAACGCTATCAAACCATGCTTGGCTCTGTTCTTTTGTGTCTAAAATTCCTTTCTAAGCTTTCTCAGGTTTCTCATGGATTTAGTCTACCACATTGGCACACAATAAGTCTTCTTTTGTGTAGTTGCCTGTGTGGGTGTGGATACCAGATGTTAATGTGGACTGTTTTCTTTATCACTCTCTACCGTGTGTGTGCATACACATGTGAGTGTGGGGGGGGGCGTGTGTGTGTGTGTGTGTGTGTGTGTGTGTGTGTGTCTGTGTGTTATATGTTTGTAAAGGTCTTTCATCCAACCTGCAGCTCACTGACTTACTATACTGGCTGGCCAGTGATCTGCAAGGAGCTTGCTCTCACCTGCTCAGCATGTACATAGATATCCACATCAGCTTTTTTGTGGGTTTTGGGGATCTGAACTTATGTCCTCGTGTTTATGTAGCAAACACAATTCACTTTATTTTTTCATCTAGTTTTCTGAAGAATTACTTCCAGTCTCTTGATCTCACTTCTTTTATCCATAAAATAAAAATGTTGTTTAGCTATTCATGTTTTAAATTTCTTTTTACATCAAATGGAAAAAATCATGAGACTAACTCTGTTTGTTGGAGAACAAAAGTTATCATAAGGAAACACAACTTTACTCTCTTTTCGGAATGTTGTCAATTCCCACCACTGTTAACTAGAACTGGGAGAACTTCAGAGAAGTCAGGGAGATGAGGAAACAAGACAGAACAAGATACATTTCACAATCTATGCATCACACCATTGTGTAGCCATGGATATGACAGAAGAATAAAGAAAAATGTTCTGGACATTAAATGGATCTGCTATTAATTCAATTCTACAAAGATTTCACATCCCTGAAGATATTATAGTTTATCTATGAGCAATTTTAAAGTGATGAAAACAGTACTTATGAATTTGTAGAGGTAGAGGTATTGTTTCTGTAAAGGATTCTGATAACATAATCTAGCTTTACTGTCTAGGAAATGTATCCAAAGTGACAGAAATGTAATATTCTGGCTGCTAGGGATGAAGTACTACATGAGTCGTGGTTCTCTAGACCTAGAAGAACAAAACTGATAAAAGTAATTGATTAGAGTGGCTCACAGGCTGCAGGCCAGTTAGTTTAATAGTGGATGTCAACCAATAGAAAGCCCACAAACCCAGTATTTAGTTCATGAGGCTGGATGCCACAGCTGGCCTTTGGCTGATGCTGGAACCCTGAAGAAGTATGTTCTAATGCTGGTGAGGGAATGCTTTCCAGTGAGAGCAAGGTCAGCAGACAAATCTGCAAGAACTTCCTCCTTCCACATCTCTTGTATAGGCTGCTAACATAAGGAGTGGCACAGATTAAAGGTAGATCTTCCCACCTCAAACATTCATTTTAAAGGTGGGACATCCCATTTTCAAGTTATTTAATTAAGAAAACAATCCTGTACAATAAAAAACTTCTGGAGGCATCACAATACCTGACTTCAAACCCTACTACAGAGCTACAGAACTGAAAACAGCTTGGTATTGACATGAAAGCAGACAGGAGGACCAATGGAACTAAATCAAAGACCCAGATATTAATACGTACACCTTTGAACACCCAATTTATGACAAAGAAGCAAAAAATATCAAATGGGAAAAAGAAAGCATATTTAACAAATGGTGCTAGCATAACTGAATATCAACATGTAGAAGGATGAAAATAGACCCATATCTATCACCATGCACAAAGCTCAAGTCCAAATGGATCAAAGACCTCAACATAAAGCCAGCCACACCGAACCTTATAGAAGAGAAAGTGGGAAGTACACTAAATGCATTGGCACAGGATACTGCTTCTTAAATATAACCCCAGCAGCACAGATACTGAGAGAAACAATTAATAAATGGGACCTCCTGAAACTGAAAAGCTTCTGTAAAGCAAAGGACTCGGCCAACAAGACAAAACGGCAGCCTACATGTAGAATGGAAAAAGATCTTCACTAACCCCACATCAGACAGAAGTCTGATCTCCAAAATATACAAAGAACTCAAGAAACTGGTCATCAAAAGAACAAATAATCCAATAAAAAAATGGAGTACAGACCTAAACAGAGAACTCTCAACAGAGGAATCTAAAATGGCTGAAAGACACTTAAGGAAATGTTCAACATCCTTAGTCATCAGAGAAATGCAAGTCAAAACAACTCTGAGAGTTCATCTCAAATTGTAAAAATGGCCAAGAGCAAAAACACTGATGACAACATATGCTAGGGAGGTTGTGGGGTAAAGGGATTGTGTTGCTATATTGCTGGTGGGAATGCAAGCTGGTACAACCCCTTTGGATGTCAGTGTGGCGATTTCTCAGAAAATTAGGAAACAACCAACCTCAAGATCCAGTAATATCACTTTTGGGTATGTATTCAAAGGATGCTCAATCGTGCCATAAGGACGTGTGATCAATTATGTTCATAGCAGCGTTGTTTGTCATAGCCAGAACTTGGAAACAACCTGAATGCCCTTCGACCAAAGAATGAATAAGAAAAACATGATACATTTATACAATGGAGTACTTACTACACAGCAGAAAAAAAATAACGGCATCTTGAATTTTGCAGGCAAATGGATGGAGCTAGAAAATATCATTTTGATTGAGGTAACTCAGATCCAGAAAGACAATTATCACACTCATAAGTGCTTTTTAAACATAAAGCAAAAAAAAAAAAAACCAGCCTACAAATCAGAATCCTAGAGAATTTAGACAACAAAGAGGACTCTAAGAGAGACATATATAGATCTAATCTACATGGGAAGTAGAAAAAGACAAGATGTCCTGAGTAAATTGGGAGCATGGGAACCTTGTGGGAGGGTTGAAGGGGAGGGGAGAGACAGGAAGGGGAGCAGAGAAAAATGTAGAGCTCAATAAAAAATATTATATATTAAAAGGGAAGATCACAAACAGGTCTATAAAAAAGTTTAAAAAATTAAAAAACATTAAAAAAAGATAACCCCTTTACAGGTGTACCTAGTTACTTGGGATTTAGTTAATTCTAGATAAAGTCAAGTTGACAACCACGAATACCAGTAAAAAGTAACTTAGTCTCAGAATATTTAGGAGATCTAACATGTCATGCCCAGTTTGTGACAACATTTAGAAACAAGGTGTTTGAAGAGTAAATTACTCAGCACATACATCACGCAATTATACTTCAAAGCCTACTACACATCAGAGGCAACTGTTACATGGCTGAAAGTAATCTCTAGATCTTAGAGTAGACAACATAAGTTAGGATTAAAACTATGTACACACATATGTTGCACCAAGAATCATTTGCTTTATGTTATGATTTCTATGATTATAATTACGTTTATGCCAAGATCTTGACATGCTAATTTTTTTTTAATTCCAAAAGCTGTTATCTGGTCTTTTGCATAGAATGATGCGATGTGACTACCAGTTGAAAGCCTCTTTGAATTGAAACAGCATAATATATCTTTGGCCAGTTCATGGTCATCCTCACATGTTAAGTATATGAAATCCTTGCAATGATCTTCTTTTTTTTTTTATTTTTTTCGAGACAGGGTTTCTCTGTAGTTTTTGGTGCCTGTCCTGGAACTAGCTCTTGTAGACCAGGCTGGCCTTGAACTTCTTAAGATATGTTGCCTCCAAGATGATGAGCGTGCACAGCACTAAACTTCCTCCTGTAAACTGCAACGTGATGACCTGCCGAAGGTCGTGAGACAGTAGCAGCGTGCTGTGAGGCCTCTTTTCTGTGCTTGGTCTCAGTGTGTCACTTGTTTCTACTAGTTCTTTGAAAAGCTTGGGGTCACATGAAATAATAAAAGAATTAGATAGGATACATTCCCTGTTCAAAGTATGGGACTGGGATTGGAGAGGTCACTCAATGTTTAATAGTCTTGATCTTCTTGAAGATGATCTGAGTTTTTTTTCCCAGTCCCTACATTTGGAGGTCACAATTATCTGAAACTCTGGTTCCAGGGTATTCAACACCCTCTTCTGGTCTCCACAGGCACCTGTACACATGAGGTGTATGTACATATGCTCATGCATACAATCCCCGTATACCTCCAACCTCCCCTCCCCCACATATATAAAAGTGGGGGACTCTAGCCCTTTTGGTCCACCGTGGGAGAGCAGTACTTAACCAGGAGAGTGGTAGCAGAACTTTTGATAAATCATAGTATCACCCATGAGACTGAAGACAGTCATGATGCCTGAAGTGCCATTTCCTGAACATGTGGCCTCAAGCACATGTCTTCTTCATCTCTGCGTATTTCAGCACTTTCTCTGTAAAATGAAAACAACTCACATCACTACTTTATAGTATCACCAGGAGGATTAAACCAGATAGCCTAAGCTCAGGACAATGTGTTAGACAAATATTAGATGGTTGGGCTGTTTAAGAACCAAATGGTACCTTGCTGATTGTATTGACTAATGCAATGAATCTTTGTATTAATGGTTAAATAAAACCTCAACATTTTAGAATCCAGGCTCCCTTATACTGTGTTTCTCTAAGGCAAGTTTAACAATTTTAGCATAAATGTATCTGATTCTCTCCTCTCTCTCTCTCTCTCTCTCTCTCTCTCTCTCTCTCTCTCTCTCCTTCCCCCCCTCGTGTGTGGTTCCCAACCACATTTTGTAGAAATGTCTTTGGAGGCCAGAAGTCAGCCTTAGATTCTTTAAAGCTGGAGTTAAAGGGATTGTGGGTCACCTAAGTGGATTCTGAGAACCAAAGTCAGGTCCTCTGAAATATCAGCAATCACTCTTAACTGGAGCTATCTCTCTTATACTTCTTATACTTTCATTGTGTTAGGAGTAAACTGAAAAATCTATAGTTCAGATATAAATTCATAGATTTTTGCTTATTAATTTATTACCTATGCTCGTCGTTTTCTGATTATTTTTTCTATTTCCTGTTATTATAAGTCATGGTCTGGCTCTTTCCTTTCTGCCACTGCCATGCCATCCAGACTGAGGAAGACCCAGAAACTAAGGGGCCACGTGAGCCACGGCCATGGCCACATCGGTAAACATTGCAAACATCCAGGAGGACGCAGGAACACTTGATGTGGGAGTGATTTCTTTCCAAACTGTTGCTTCTATTGGTTAATTAATAAAGAAACTGCCTAGGCCCATTTGATAGGCCAACCCTTAGGTGGGTGGAGTAAACAGAACAGAATGCTGGGAGAAGGAAGCCGAGTCAGTGAGTCACCATGATTCTCCCACCCGACACAGCCGCAGGTTAAGATCTTCCCTGGTAAGCCACCTCGTGGGCTACACAGATTATTAGAAATGGGTTAGATCAATATGTAAGAGCTAGCCAATAAGAGGCTGGAACTAATGGGCCAGGCAGTGTTTAAAAGAATACAGTTTCCGTGTAATTATTTCGGGGCATAAGCTAGCTGGGTGGTGGGACGCAGCCTGCTGCTCCTTCAGTACTACAAGTGCTGGAGGCATCATCGCATGATCAGCTTCAACCAATATCATCCAGGTTACTTTGGGAAAATTAGTATGAGGCATTACCACTTAAAGAGGAACCAGAGCTTCTGCCTGACTGTCACCCTGGATAAACTGTGGATGCTGGTCAGTGAGCAGACCCGGGTCAACGCTGCCAAGAACAAGACTGGAGTTGCTCCCATCATTGATGTCTTGAGATCAGGCTACTACAAAGTTCTGGGGAAGGGAAAGCTCCCTAAGCAGACTGTCATCGTGAAAGCCAAATTTTTCAGCAGAAGAGCTGAAGAGAAGATAAAGGGTGTTGGAAGTGCCTCTGTTCTGGTGGCTTGAAGCCACTCAGGGAGGCCAATTAAATGCTAACATTTTCAAAAAAAAAAAGTCGTGGTCTGTTTTTGCAATGAGCTAAGACTAAGACATCATTCTTTCTTGCAACATTACATTATGACAAATCACAAACTATTAGATCAGAGTCATACAGAAGACATTTTAGTGAGTGCTGTGGATCCAGAATCCAGGAGAGATAGAACCAGGATAGCTCAAAGACAGAATGGTTTTCCAGAGCAGCACCAGAAGGGAGGAATGGAAGGAAAAAAAGTACTTTCAGTATGGAAGAGAATCTCGGGGTGTTGGTGCGTGAAACTTGTAATGTTCTCAGTTACAGGTGTATTTGACACTGGTGAAAAGAACTCTGACATAAAGTATTCCTTCATAGTAGAGGGACAAGAGTCAAGTCTTCCTGAGATTGCTGAAAGAACAACCCAGCTAGAAGGTGGACAACAACCAAGTGTGAGAAATTTGCTGAAAGATACCAGATTTAATATTCCATGCTTCCATACAGAAGAGGCATTGGTGCTAATATCTGAATCATGGACAATGTATAATTTAGCCAGATAAATATATACAAATAGCAAATGACACCCAATTCTTTGTTTGATTTCAATTTAATCACTTTACACTTTTAACTTCTATGATGCTCAAGTTTAAAAAAAAATCCAAGAACAGTTGGAAATCAATAGCCAGATGTATCTACTGCAGCCAGTACCTTTGTAGCTGCAAATCACAGGTCAATAGCTTAAGAGCTACTAAAGAATTTTGTCATCTGATACTATATTTTGGGAGTGAGTTCTATATATGTCTCCTGCTTGTACAGAGAAAGAGACAATACACTATAGACAGGTAGGTGAGTGGCAGGCATAGAGGATAAAGGAGACCAAGGAGCAAGCCATTTAGTTAGAAACTGAGGGTAGATTTAGTGACTTTCATTTTTTTTGTCACAATCTATCTCATATTGACAATATTGAGTGGAACGGGAGGGAGTGCCAACACCTTTACTGATGATATAGATGAACTGTACTTAAATTGTATTAGACAGATGGGTGTGCATCCGACTTTCCATGACCTCAGGCAGAGCTATCCTGTCCTTGGTCACAAAAATTGCTAGTGTATTTTACAAGCAGGAGACAGCAATTTAAGTTACTCTCTTTGTTTCGGTGCCAGGATTTTGTGTTATACAGTGGCTAGTGCAGAAGTTCATTTTCAGCTCAAATGGTGGGCTAACAACTGGCTGGTGCCTGAACCATTTTGGAAGAAGAAAATTGAGTCACTTGTTCCAGGAAAGGGATGCAGTAGCATAGCTGTATATCTAGGAGCATCTAGGAGCAGGGACCACCCCCTTACAGAGATGACAGGTGCTCAGGCTGGAAGCAGGATAAACGAAGCAGAGAAGAGAAAACCTGGCGTGGCAGCAAAGGCACTTGTCTAAGAATGCTGGCTCCAGGAGAAAGGCTTCATGTTCTTTTAGTTTTGTTGGGTCTGATGGCTTCATTTCATTTCTTACATGGAAAATACTGATGAGCAATGAGCATGCCAATCATCAGGAGACTAATTCAGCAAACAATAGAAGTGAGCCGCCCACGTTTTCTGAAAAGGGAGTTTTGTAAAATATCTCTTCCGCGTAAATGTCAGAGAAGGCAGAAGACATCGAAATCTGATTTCTGGGATTCTGAGCAGTTTTCAAAGCTTACATTGTTTAATCTCTACTGTTTATTACATGACTGACAAATAAAAGGGTCTACCAAATGGTTGGTGGAGGGATAAACTCCAGAGTTATGTAACTCTTCTGTAGAAATAAAGGAGACAGAACGTTTTATAAATAATTCTACAGCAAATATTTATTGATAATGCACAATGCTATCACTGTGTTAATTCCAGAGAATACAAAAGAGCACACCAGGATATCTTTTTTGACGGATGACAAAGAAGAGTGTAGCAACATCCTCATTCAACCTGCACATTCCTTCACACACCTGAGATATGAAGAGTCTATTTTTTCCTAGATTACATTGTCCCCAAAGATGTATGCTGGTTGCCATTTTATAACCCTCCCTGATTTTCCCTTCCCAGAGCTGACATAGTTCACACGATCTATATATAATCTTAGTAGAAAGTCTTCTGTTTTCTGATTATTTCTTTTTTTAAAAAAAGTCCTTCTAAGACTATGTTTTAATTCAAATAGAATTACAATACTTTCCATGTTCCCTTTCCTACCTCTAGCGCCTCACCCAGATAGCCTCTCTGAGAACATTCCACCCACCACGACTTATTTCAAAATTGACATTTTTTTTCCACAGTGAGTTTCAAAAAAATTTAAAGGTTATTTTGTCTACGTGTATGCCTGTGTACCACACTTGTGAGTGTCTTTGGAAGCCAGAAAACATTGTTGGATCCCCTCAGACTTGAGTCACAGATGGCTCCAAGGGGCCATGTAGGTGCTGAGAATTGAACTCAGGTCCTGTGGATAGCAAGCAGGTAGTGCTCTTCACTGCACAGCCAACCCTGAAGCTTCTCCTAGCGAATGGACATCATTTATGTTTTGACACTATAGAAAGAGTGGCAATGTTATATCTTAATAGCTTAGTTTTATAAGGAATGTTTATTTTAAATAATAAAAGAAATACAAGCTATACTTAATTTTATAAAAGCAACTCATTCTACTTAGTGGCTTTTGTTTTAAACAAATCTGATGGAGGAGGGTCATCTTTCTGTCTGTTGTTTCATTGGTTAAGTAATAAAGAAACTGCTTGGCCTCTGATAGGG
>NW_004949100.1:17217604-17229912 GCF_000317375.1 Microtus ochrogaster | reverse complement strand
TCCGTGTAATTATTTCGGGGCATAAGCTAGCCATGTGGGTGGCCGGGTGCCGGGCCTCAGCCCCGCCGCTCCTATTTCAACACAAATCATTGTTTATGTTCATTGTGAATGGGACTCTAATATATGAGGATAGTTTAATACAAGTTTAAAGTATATGTTGAGCATATTCTTTTTAAAATATCACAAGACCCAACATTACATGTGGTCATAGTAGGTTATTATCACTCCCTGCTTTCATTTGATACAGCCGGATTTGTATTTTTATATGGAATATAAGCTTACAGAAGATCACTATATTGGCTTCATTTTATTGGGCCTTGGTAGCATCTATATTATATAAACCATACTAGGAAATGCTGATATGCATTCACATTAATAAGTAAGTAGATTAGTAAAAATTATCAAACACAGTTTTTGTCTGCATATTCATACTTGTTTAAGGCAAAATTTAGCAGTTCCGCAAGCAGCAGAATGGAATGGGTTGGCTCATATTTTTAAATCATGTATCTTTGTGTAATGAAAGCTACACAAAATAAAAGGTAAGAGGGAAGAACTTTAATCAAGCTTAGGAAAAGATACTATAAGTTATCCCCTCCATTTGTCTTTGGTTTGTGAGTCTTTGTCCTTTATTAAATCCTTTTGTACAAGAGTGTTTTTTTATGATGTAAGAAGATGGATTACTTTTTATTAGTAGCAAAGACAAGAAGATTTATTTTACTTCATGTGAAATATGCACAAGGAGAAATTTTAATTGTTGATCTCCTGGAACTTTTGCAATTAAACAATTAATGTTTACCTCAGAATTATGAAGTACAACCACAAACCACTATCATTTCCCCACCATTTCTCAAAGTGTTTACACTCTCAGATATAGCTAAGATATTTTTTATTGTGGTACATTATTTCTTTAAAAATATATAATAGATAACTACTATTTCAGAGTTGACGAATCTCTTAACATTTTAAAATTCAATATTTCAATAGATACTTATTGCATTTTAAATCTCTAGCCTGGCATTTCTCTATGCCACATGCATATATTAACAGTCTACACAAAGCACACAAGCACACAATTTAATGGCTTGAATTCCATTCATTAGCTACATACAAAAGCCACATCACGATTCAATTTTCATGCAATGAAAAATGGATTTAAAACTCTGCTGATTACATGAAATGATATGCATTCACACTTAAATTTGTTAGCCTTAATAATAAAGGACTTTTCTTCCTATGTGCTTAGTGAGTAAAAGTATATCTCTCAATTTCAGTTAGTACTCAAAGTCTACCCATTTGCTAAACCCCAGACTGGAGCTGTATATTGACATTGGAGGAGTACATTACCACACAGCAAAGCTACTTTTAAGCGTGGTATTATTTGCTGTGTGTGTGTTTGAAGGTCTGTCAAAGTTAGCTCTGCTATTGTCTTAGAGTTTCTCAAATGCTTGTGATATCCTATTATTTTACCTAGACATCTAATAAATGATTCTTGAATCATGATTCTTTATCAAGGAGAAAATTTGAGATATATAATTATTTAAATTTTAAAATATTAATTTGACCACATACACTGGCTTTAAAAGTCACTTTCTGTTAGAGTTCTGGTAGAACATTGATGATTGCTTGTCCTTCGAGTTCCAGCTATATTATTTAGGTTTTCAGCACAGATAAATGTTTCAATGTTTTTTGTTCACCTAAGGATTAAGGAAAAGTATTGTTTTTCAGTAATTTACTTATCCATCCCTCAAATTTATAAATAGAGTTTAAGAAACAGTTGTGTGCATATATTTTAAACAGCTAATATTTGGGCTCTTAACCTTCAACACAGCCTAACATCAAGAGGGTGGGCTTCTCCTTTAAGACCCCAGCTATTTTCACAGCCACGGGCCCAATGTGAACTCAGCAGCTGTTACAGACAGGGATGAGTGAACCCAGCTAGACTTGGGGTTTGGAGGAGGTCAAAATCTATTTTGCTGACGTTTCTGTCATGTTTATTAAATTGCATTCTTCGGAATGCAATTAATTTTTTTAAAAAAAATATTGCTTTTACGCCGAAACACACTAACCAACGTAGTTTGAACAGCACAGTTGATTTTTTTCAAACAATTAAATAAATCTGAAGCATGAGCGTCCCACTAGCCGATGGTGTGTTTTTTAGGAAAATTAGACTCCCCACCTTTGTCTCATCCTGACCCTAAGAAGGAAGTTGACCAGATTAGCATTTTCCATTGAAAACAGGCTTTGATAGTGAGAAAAGATGTCCCCACACATCCGCCCTATTTTAATACCACAGTTGTGAAGACATATTTGAGAAATCATGTAAGACATTACAAAATGATGAGGCAGAAGGAAACAAGAAGCAGAGATCTCATATCCAATAAACGAAACAGCAAAGGTTAATTAAATCTATAGAATTATCCGAGGCACATTATGGGTAAGGTGTTTAAAAGCATCACACACGAATTCATTTAAAAGTGTTATGATGATTATTTCAGCATTATATTCACTTCACCTACTCAAGATTTCAGAAAAGAGAGTTTAGGAATATATTATGAATAGTTTTGTTTTATGTATTATTTGAATAGGAAAATAACAGCCACAGAATGAAAACTTGGCCTCTGACATGAATGATTTTTCTGTTGTCACTGATTAAAAAATGTCCAGTGGCGTGGCTGGCACCTGGTTGTAGCTTGAGTGTCAATGTAAGAAGCAGGTACTTGGACTGAAAACAACACCTGCAACACTGTATCTCTGTGTTCAGACCTTTCTTTCTCATCCACAGGAGTGTTTGCTTTGCCAAGGTGAGAGAAGGCTTTCGGTGACTATTCAGATTGGAATGAATTAGCAGTTAAGCAAACATGACTGTTCTAATTGTCCTTTACCCTGGAAGCGGATTGTCAGATCCACCCTCAGGCTCAAGATTTGAAGTATTCAGAGCTTCATAAACACTTTCAGGTCTCAGCTTTAAGACGTTTGAACATGAAGTTATCTGAGCATAAAGATGTCTGGGTATTTAGATTGTATTCGCTTTCAATTTTAAAAACTAATATTACTTTTCTTTGTTTATAGGAAGGCTCCGTTTATCAGACATGGTTTCTTACTCAGGTATAATATCTTTTTATGTCCTTCATATAAACATAAAATTTATATAACCTGTTTGCTATTTTGAAAAATTAGAAGAAACATTAACTATTTGACAGTTTTCTAATTTAGCACAGGTGATAATAAATTCTAATATATTTGCATTTAATAGCACAAAGGGGGCAATTACTGGCTATTTTCTACCCAGAAGCCAGATGTAAATGGAATTCATTCACAATCAATAAAAGAATAAAATGGAATTATATTACTGCCTTTCATATTCAATACCTATAACTAAAATAAAAGATAATTAAATATCCAGCATATATGTAGAGGACCCAGGTGATTCAAGGTAACTCTTTATAAAAATATACATAATTCCCCAGAAAAGAAAGTCTGTTGTCTCTGCCAGTGGCCAGATTCATTTCTGAGAAACTAAAATTCCCTTAAAAGGCAAACGAGTCAGTTCCTAAGTGGCTGATGCCTGGATGTGATTCCCGGGAAACTGGATTCACTCACACATTTTCAGCTGCAGATTTAGAGCTTAGAGCTATGCTTTAGACTTTACTTACAGCCATCCAGGCAGCCAGACGCAACAGCCCTTGATGTTCTTTCCTTCTAAGTAAAATGAAAACAGAGAGGAAAACCTGAACCACCATCATTAAACACAGATGCCTGGGGACCAAGCTAGCAAGGGACACAAACAGACACACAGATCTGTCCTGGAGTTTGCGAAGTCTAAAGGCAACTTTACACTTGCTTCCCAAGGTCTCACACAAGCTTATCCAAAGTATGTGTATTCAAAATTGAAAAGGAACTGTTCCCCCTGATTTACTCTCCTTAAAAAAAAAAAAAAAAAAAAACCATGTACCTCTATTTGATATTGGCACATTAAGTGAGTTACAATATATTAAGAGCAATAAATAAGCAGTTGTATTTACGCAATCAAGAATTTATAGCATATATTCCTCTAAGCAAAGGAAACCATTTAATTGAAGAATAAGGGTTAGTTTAGATTCATGTTATCTACAAACCCCAAGCAGTAAGGATCAGGATTGTGACACCATCAGCCAGGGTGCACTACTGTGTCTCTTCTGTGTTCTCGGGCTTTTATTATTTTCTATTATTTTGTGCTCACATGGAACCCCATACAAAATATTAACATTCAATAGTTAAGCTATTTTGGAATGGACATTCATGATTTTCATTGCTCACTTGGAATTTGATTTCATTTTTGTCAAAGTGGTTAAGTGTTTTTCATATCTTGTTCATGATAAGAAAATATGCCCCTTTATAAATCTTGCTTACAAATCATTAGCACCCAGATTTGTCACAGCAACATCTGTTTAGAAATAAAGATTATAAATGACCAAGAGTCAAATAATGCTTTTTTTTTTCATTCTTAGGGTATTTCTCTACTGCTTTTGTTGTAAAAATACACACTTCCATTTTCTAGAATTTTTTGAAAAAGATACAGACAGGTATAAAATTGATCTAATATTTCTAGTCTTTACTGTTTAGATACAAACACATACATAGCAATACATGCACACACAGATGCATAGGAACATATATTCACATATAGGTTTTAAATTAAACACAATGCTTTCAGAACATGTTACCTTTCTGTGTCTCACAAAATACAGTCTCTCACTGTCCATTTCTTTATGTAAGACTATTTTGAGATGGCTTTTTGCAATAACCATAATGCCTCTATTTAGGTAAGAATACACATATATAATACTTATATTCTAAATTCATGTTCCCTCATCATACCTAATGCCCTTGAAGCAATCTTAAATTACTTTTATTACATGGGTCACTAGAAATCAGAAGCACCAATATAAATTTTAAAAAAAGAAAGAAAGAAAGAAAGAAAGAAAGAAAGAAAGAAAAAACGGAAAACCCCTCATGCAATTAGATCCTGACTAACGGTTGGTTTAATCAATTTGATTTTTATCCCTAAATCCAGTCCTTCCTCTTGAGCTGTCAGCGAGCGAGATAAGAGCCAGTGGTGTAGATGGGCTGTCTTTTACCGGCCGAGATGACAGCCACATGGATTACTAAAGCGTTCAGGGGATAGAGAGCAACACGGCCGCTGCACCCTCATCCAGTGCACAATCTTTCTATTTCATTAATTTTTCATGGAATTTCATTTCCCAACAAGCCGGCGTCTGCTATCCATCTGCTCCACTTACTATGTCCCCCTTGCCAACTTTTTATTTGCATTTCACAACATTCGCAGGCTGCTCTGCTCCTCACCACCTTGCTGAGAGTCCCAATTTACTTTCGTAGATCTGCTTTGTGGGGTTGCTTCCAAAATTCACACCCAGACCCCTAAAGATCTGTACACTGAACCACTCTGGAACAATAGCTCCTTTCAAGACAACTTTTCTGTTGCCAATGCTCCAAAGACTGACACATTATGTGCAAATGCCCAGCTCAGCTGACCAGTCAGATGAGTGTCTGCATATCTCTTAGATACTTTCCCTAAGTCCTTTCCTAGTTGATGGAAGACGGATACACTTCACTTTGTCGTGTGTCCTTCAGTTTACCTTGAGTGGTAAACTGTTTCTAAATAGGTCTATATTAATAGAGGTTTTTGTTTTAAATTTTCAGTAACTTCATTCATTTTACATATGGGCTGTCTATTTAAATATTTTATTTGAAAAGTGAATTTCAGGTCAATGTAAAGCTTCTTTGGGGCGAAGTACACTAAGGACAACAACAAGAAAAAGAAAAAACAGGTACACAACACAGAAAATATATACTATTTTAATCAATGAGACTGTCAAAGCGTATTTATGAGACTCCTCAAATATATTATCCTGACAGTCTATGGGAAGAGATTAAAGTTTAAGTGATTTACTTTTCTGTAACTGAACTATTTTGAAAACTACCTGAGTGCTCTGCTGCTAACAACAAATTAAAAAAAAAAACACTTCGAATCTTAACCTTTATTTAAGTTAAAATGAATTCTTTTGCAATATTTACTCAATAGTTGCAATATTTTCTAATGAAAGCAGAATTATCCTTCATAAAGTAAGGAATAGATAAAATTGTTTACAATCATGCTGTGTAATTCTACCAAGAACTAGAAAAATAAAGTGCAATTGCTTTGTTCGCTCCGTGAACTATTGCAGGCAATACTGTATGGTTAATGATGGCAGGTGATAGCCTTCATAACTACCTGCGCTACCATTGTTTCCCAAAAGTCTCTAATTGGCAGCAAAGGAGGATGAACTGCTACAGTCCACACATAAATGGGTTCGGTCCTTACTTTTACACAGGTCCAAAAATCAAAAGCTTTGCCTGTTCTTCTCAGTGTACTTTTATTTCGCTTGTCACTGTCTCATATAAAAATAAGGCTCTCACACTTTCCATTCGTCTAGACAGTGTAAACCACACACAAACCATCCCTAAAAGAAATCCTAACTGAAACAGAAAACATGCAAAGGTGACTAATACAAGGTCTCAAGAAAATGTAAAGTAGATGGGGGTAAGGAGATCTTCTCAAAGAATTTTCTTTAAAGTCTATCTGGCAGAGAAATGCGTGCTTCTGCTCAGTAGTCCTGGAAGTAATATTCTGTGCCTAAATTTTCCTTCAGTTTTTGATGCTTTAAAGATATGTACTACTTCCTAAGTGGTAGTGTGACAGAAACCCACCCTGTGAAATAAAGAACCCCATTTCCAAGGTGATGGATTGCATTTGCCGACAATCATATCCTATCATTACCATAGTTAGGCTGTAGTTAGTGTTTCAGTTCAAGACAGACTTTTGGAGCATGGAAAGCATACCGTACCAGACACTTTTCAAGGCTATGCATGGAAAATAAAAGAACCTTTGACACTGACCAGCTGAATGCTAGGAGGCACTTTTTAAAAACCTGAAGTTTGGCTGAGAGATGAGCTGGGAACATACATGCACACATGCATTTATCATAGCTACATTTCTTAACTTGCAAGAATAATTTAACAGATTATAATCAGCATCTTCCAAATTTACTCCATGACCTCTCTAGAATTCCTTAACTCTCTTCCATGCATGTCTGGGTTTTCATGTTGGTCTGGCTTACAATTTGAAGCTGTGCTGTTCCATCTTGGTGAAGATACATGATCATTAAGATAAAATTTAAAGACATCATTGCTCTTTATGGAGCAGAAGAAATGTGAATTTATAACATATTATAAATGAACTTATCATTTTGAGAGATGTAAAAAATTATTTATGTCCTGTAATCAAGTACACTAGCTTTTATTTTTTTATCATATTTTGTTAACTTTGCTAGTAGAAGCAAATATTTAATAATTTCATTTGTCTATCCTACCACAATAGCTGCTGGCAGGTGCCACCAAAAAGGCCACTTATACACAGGTCTACACACAATAGAAATTGCTATATGATTGCCTATTGCCTTTGTTATCAAAATCTGGACACTTACTATAGTCAAAACTACAAATACAGTCAAATGTACAAATATTTTCTGTGAAATGTTTTACTTTGGGCTGTCATGGTTCAGTTTCTAGTAAATGAAGACTTTCTCAGTTTTTTTTTATTTCCTTCCAGAATGCTTTTAAGTTAGTATGCCTTATACTTCATGGTAAGGCAAATGAAGGAAGATGAGGATTTGGTGCAGCTTACATTTCTAGAGACGGTGTTATTGTAAATATTGCTCCATTTGCTTTGTTCTAAATAGTTAAAAAGACTATAAAACTATCAATTTTTCTTTACTTCTTTTAAAACTGACATTCTTTGTCAAACTGTTGAAAACTGTGGTTATCTCACTATCCATGTCATTTTTAATAGTACATAGCTTTAGAAGAAATCAGTGAGTCAATTTCTAAACATTTTCAGATAATGAAATGAACATCAAATACATTTAAGCTGCTTATGAATTCAAGTACAATTATAAAATCAGCCCCCCTGTGAAACCAAATATTTTGAGACAATCAAAGGCAGGTGTCAGCTCTCCTTTGCTCTCAGGGGTCTTTGCACGATCATAAGCAAGGACTGTTTGCTTCTGACGTTTTTGTTTTGTTAATTTGTGTTATTAGAAATCATATTGGACGCAGGGACTGCTAGAAAACACTTGGGAAACCATTGAGCAGAAACTTACCTTAGGCTATCGATATAGATTCTAGAAGGGTTAGTACAACCACCATATCTCACAATGTATTCTGCATGAGAATAGTTTAAAAATTCCAACTCACTTAAGTTGTGTCTACTCTGCATATTTCTAGGAACACTTCAAAAGCTTAGAGAAAAACAAAATACTTTCCTGATACTGGTAAGAGCACTGAACTTCCACCGACTCACAAAGAGTCAAGTTCCTCTCTGAGAAGGAAGGGACAGCTTTGGGACCATCTTTAAATACATCTGTGGAATGCACACGGGCTAAAGATGCATGTTAGGGCACCGCCTATCACATTGGAAGAATTGCTAATTTGACACAAACCCTTGTGTGGAATCCCTGCACTTGTGGTGACATTGACTAAGTTCTGAGCCGCCCGTTTCCAACACTGTCAGTAGCAAGGCACAGCCCGAGTTTGTCAGCTGCAACCTGCCATCCGGTTGTCCATCCTTTTCTGGTTTGCAAGGCTTAATTTTCTTTCTTTTCCTACCATTAATACACAGAGTTTATTTTATTATTATTATTTTTAACTGGCAGTAATTTCTGCAAGGACGTGCCTTGTCCTCTTTGTCTATGCCAGTGTTTACACGACAACGAGATATTTCACTGAGTTAGAAAAAAATAAATAAAAGCCAGTCAATTTGGGAAGGAGATTGCCAGGGCTTTGCCCTCTTTTTCTCTGAGACAATTTGGATAGGAGGAGCTGGGGCAAGAGCTCATTCCCTCATTTTTATGTGTGTTGGCTTAAGTGAGTGTTTCTTTTGGCACCCTCTAATAATGTCGGCTCCAAGAGTGTCTAAGTGCCAGCCTTGGGTATCCAGTAGGGACTGTGGTACCCAGAATACAAGCATCAGAGAGTGGATGCTCCTCTGCTCTGCCCTCTCAGCTTCCTTCCCAGTGTCTTCTGCCAAACATCTTCCTCTTAGTGGGCTGGCTCGCTGTACCGTTCGGGCATGGGGAAAGACCCCTTCCTATTTACAAAAAAAAAAAAAAATGAACTCGCAAGTGCCCTACTGAGTGTGGACATCGCAGAAACATCCTAAAGTAAAGGCGACAAGCGGAAACCTACAAGCGGCCACCGAGATCGCAGGAAGGACAAGGGGAGAAAAGGGGGAGAGTTGCAGCGGGCACCAGAGCGCACGCACCGAGAGTGAGAGCTTCTTACCTTTCCTCTTGGACCTCCTCCTTCTTCTCCTCTTGGATTTGCATTTGAGTTGACTGCTTAGCCCTCCAGATCCTCTGCCGCTGCTCCCCAGGACAGATGCCATGCCAGTTGGGAGACTTAGAGAGGAGCCGGTCCTAATTCAATTTCGCCTTTCTTATTCTTGCTGCGGTGGCTGCTGCGGTGAGTATTTCTGGCTTTCCAAATCAAGTAGCAGACTCACTTTTTAGGACTGGGAATGCTAGCAAGCACCTTCTCTTTAATTGTCGCGTCCCCTGGTTCTGGAGCTGCTGAAAGCCTCCCTTGTGCGCTGGAAAGCTGAGCCCTTCCGTAGGCAGAAAGCTCTGGGAAAGATTCTCCCGCGCGTCCTGAGCGCCCCGGAGCTCTTTTCTCCTCCTCTGGGCTCCCAAAGCAGGGCTGCTACTTTTGCGCCTCTGCGAGTTGTTTGGCACCATCCACTTTAAAGCCAATCACGCAGGGAGCTCGTCTATTTGCTGCCGCAAAGTCTAATTAGATCCAATCACAACTGTCTTCTGGCTCTGACATCAGCAGCACCAGCTCCACTGCCTCTGGTAGCTTGCAAACTCAGCTCCCATTTGGACGGATGGAGCCGCCCAGGGCAGGCTGGAAGGAGAGAGGCTTCAGAGGAAGCCACAATCACACCGAACTGGTTTTACTGGGAGAAGTCCAACGATGCGATTTCCGGGAAGGAGGCTATGCTGGGATATCAAGGCTTCTTGCCGCGTCCACTTGTTATGCTCGAAAGACGCAAGGACTAATTTCTCAAACCCAGCAATTTTTAACTAGTTGTCTTATTAATACGCTCATTGTCTGAAGCGGGAAGAATCTCGTTCGGTTCAGGACCTTAGTAAGAAATACGCTGAGATTTGTAACTGCCAAAAAGACAAGCTCTTTAGGAATTGTTTACTCAGAGACCGAGTATCTGTCCGTTCGCATGTTTGTTCTGGTGGGTTCCCACTCCACCTCCTTTTCATTTCCCTAGGCTGTTCCTTTAGAAAAAGGAAAACCTCATAAAGTTGGTGTTAAGATTTCATCTGAATTTTATAGAAAGGGGATTCCCGTGCTGTTTTATCCACGGATGGAGCAATTATAGGAGAGACAGGTTAGTAGTGAGGAGGGGAGAGGTGGGGAGGAGGGAAGGAGAGGGGGGAGAAAGAGAAGGAAGAGGAGGATATTCCATGGCAATTGTAATATTTACATACAGAGCAGAATATTGAGGAAGAATTGGACTATAAATTGAGATAATCTTAAAATTGTGTTTTCAGGGATATTCTAGGTTTCAAGAATTGACTTCCAGGACATATAACTCTGATATAAGACATAGAAAGGAATATAATCCAGCAATCACGATGGCATCTTGTATTTAAATCTCATAAATTATTAATCATTATAATGAATGACTATAAGATTGGTTTGATAAACATTCAATCTGAAATTTGGTAGGATTAGTTTACAGGAAGATGGGGAAATTATTTTCTGTTTCTGTTATTTACTGAGTTCCATATTTCTTTTTTCAAGCTCCTTATGGCCCTTGATATTTCCATATTATTTCTCTTATATAAGACATAATTCTTCCAGGGAACATTGAAAGTAATTAGGATGTCCATGGATTGCTGCATTCGTGAGCTGAGCAATCCTTACTCAGCTTTCATTGATGATAGACAGAGACTGTGAATTTTAAATCCTGACTCCACTGCTAGGATTCACAGCCATTTGCATAAACAGTGCCTCAGTTTCCTCATCTGTGAAACAGGGATAGATAGCAACCACAGCTCCTTCATGGGGCCATTCATACTTTTATAGACCATTTATAGACAGTAACTAGCAGACAATAAGCACTCTGTGATTGTTAACTTTATCCATGATAATTTGGATAATTTCAAGAAACTCCTACAGGTAGGCCTTTGAGATCGAGAACTTGCTTTTCTTCTGTTTTAGACTATTTGACATCCTGACATGTTTCAAAGAGAAGACGGCAGTCAAACAAACTTCTCCAGTTTGGGTTAGATTCTACAATCCCCTCTAACAACATCTCTGCCTAGTGCTACTGAGGACTTCTCCTGATTGCTGAGAAGGCAAATGACAGTCTCACATAACCTGCAACATAAGAGACTGAGATTCTGGGGAAGCTCACTGAGAATTCCCATAACATACATACAGACTTTGTGGTGTACTTCAAGGAGAGCAGACACTGTGAGGAATTATAATATATCAGATAAAAAAACAAACAAACAAAGAACAAGAAAACAAACGCCTTCTGCTCTAGGTTATGAGATTTCTCAGTAATGAATTAAGTAAACACGCCATGAGGTCAACATTGAAGAAAAAAGCTCATTCATAATGTAGTGCTTATAAGATCAAAGGTGGAAATTATGGAGTTTAACAGAGAAGACTTAAGTTGACCTTAGTTGTAAAAATTCCTTCCTTGGCACATCCAAGCCTCAAGGGGATGTCAGAAGCTGGACAACTATCAGAAGCCGTGTTAACCCTTCAGCCTTGCAAAGGCTTGGGAGTTTCAACTGTAGTCAGAAATACAGCTGTGCAACCACACCTCACAGATGATAAACATCTGTGCTCCTTACAGAATGCCTGGCCTAATCCTGAGTTTCCCTTTTTGTGTGTGTGCCTGCAGAAAGCCTGTCATCAGGGTGAGTCACCAATGGATGGTCTTTCAGATAAAGCTACACAGAGATGACCCATTGCTGCTTGATTATAGGGCTTCATTAATAATGCTCCCATAGGTCCATAACCATACCACCGTGTAATCTCTGAGACTCATACACACTGAGTCTTACTTTACTAAGACAGTATGTAAGGGAGGTATAGAACAGAATTTTGAGTATATATATACTCAAAATTCTGTTCTATGTGTGTGTGTGTGTGTGTGTTTGCATATATATATATATATATAT
>NW_004949100.1:17200654-17217504 GCF_000317375.1 Microtus ochrogaster | reverse complement strand
ATATATATATATATATAGTTTTGGGGAGAGGGAATAACATGACTAAATTCTGAATATAAGCAGCCAATATCTTAATTTAACATCAATTAGACAAATCTTGACAAACATTTGCTTTTCTTGAAGTTTCTGTTTGTTTATTTTGTGCATAATCTGTACAATATTACTATACAGATTTCTCTTGGTATACTTTGTTGTCTGTGTGTGTGATGGTGCCTCCCTCATAAATGGTATACTTAGTCCTCTAGTGAGAATGGGATAAAAAAAATGGATGTCTTCGTACTAGAAGCAGAAGTGGTTTATGATGGGAAATATTTACACTCAGGCATGGTCTCTAATATGTTTCAGTTTGTTAGTGCCAGCAGGGCTGAAAGTGAGCAGTGTTGACAGTCTGCCACTCTTCTGATGAGTCCTTTTGCTTTTTGTCTTTTTTCTGGATCACTTGAGCAGAGCTTGGCAGCTTGAGATGATGAAGAGCAGCTGGAAGAGGCTTAGGCTCAGGAGCCAGTCTCAACCCACTGCCCATCAGCCTGCATCACGGATGTATCCTGTACTAATTGTATTCAGTTGCTGTTTTTCCCACAGAAAAGAGAACTAGCAATGGGCTTCCAAAGAGGAGCCAGGCTGATCAAAAATGCCAACAAGAGCTCCATAGCTCTGCATGTACCTATAAGCTGTAGAGCTAAGAACAGAAGGACTTGGGGAAAATACGGCCTCTGTTTGTCCTCACACTCAAGTGTCTCCCTAGTTTCAATCCTGTGTGACATTTCACTGCTCTCAGCGACCCTCTTACAAGTGTTGTAACAATTCAAATTTTTGCATGATGAATTTGCTCATTTCTTTAATGTTTATTCTACAACAGTTAAAATCATGTGCCCAACTCAGAACAACTCTAAATCCAGAGAAGATTTTGTTTGCATGATGCATCGTAATTTCCAAAGAACGGGTAACGTTTAACTATTACCATGAATCTCACTGAATTCAAGCAACACATATTGCAAAGCATAACCAAAGCAAAGCTCATTTTATCGATGAGGAGACTGAGGCTTGGAGAAAAAAGAAACATGCCAAAATTCATGTGGATGTTTGCAAGTCAGAGGACATGTTTAGGCCATAGCCTTGATGATTTATCACCATGCAATACTGATTTTTACTCTAGAGTCTGAGATCAGTTAATTCAGCAAACTTAAAGCCTGTGTAGCCTGGAAGTGGTGGCACAAACCTTTAATCCCAGCATTTGGGAGGCAGAGGCAAGCAGATCTCTGTGAGGTCGAGGCCAGCCTGGTCTACAGAGAGAGTTCCAGGACAAAGAAACCCTGTCTCAAATTAAAAACAAAAACATGTTTGTGAGTTAGGAAATGATATTTATAAAAAAAAAAGAGCAGAGCTATCTTTTAATACTTAATGTGACTCCAATCATACTAAAAGCAGCAGTAGAAACGTCCCTGGCTTATATTTATTATTCTCACACATCCAGATATTACCTGTTTTTCCTCGGAATAAATGTACAGTGTAGAGAGGAAAGCCATCAACGATGGTGATAGATCCAAGACTTCCATAGGCTATTCTAATGGCATCCAAAAGGAACAACTGTCAGAATTATAGGCTCTCATAACAGACATGACCTTGAATATTTTGCTAGTAAGAGAATCAAGGAGCATATCATGAGGTACAACTACAGAGATGATAGATTTGAGAACAAGTTCAAGTCTTCTTTTTCTCATTATGGATGGTTTTTCTTTGAACCCCTGTATTAGTGTACAACCACACATGCTTATTCTGGAGTCTTAATGCTTAATACAAACCCACAAGGACTTTGATCCTTTGTTTGTTTTTATCAGCACATATGAACTAAACAGAATAACAACTTCAATATGATATTGCCATGTACATATGTAAGTTTATATGTGTTTATACATGACCTACTTTTATCATAGCATACCCTTTATTGCTTTCCTTTCTTGGTTCACCATTTTCTTTCTCTTTTTGCATCACAAATAGATCTCTCTTTAATGTATAATATTTCTCTTTATTGGTCTAACTTCATTTATGTAACATGATCATCTCCAGTTCTACCCATTTTTCTACAAATGAAATAATTTTATGACTGGTAAAACTTCATGTGTCTATCTATACCTATACCATCTATCTATATCTATCCCTATCTATGTATCTATGTATCTATGTATGTATATATATGTATATATATATATATATATGTGAAACGATGCATGTGTTGTTTCCTTGATCCACCTATAAACATCTAGGTGATTCTGCAATTCATTGTAATGTCTGCATTTCCAAACTGTTCATCTAAAAATACAGTTAGCTGGACATCTTATAAGTTTGCAAATACCAATATAAACAAACATGACTTGCTTAGAGTCAGGATTTTGTTTAAAATTCTCTTCCTACCAGAAAATTTCACTAGGTGGAAAATATCAGAACAAAGGTTTCCCTGGAGATATTTGTGTTTGCTGACTCACTATATCATCATACATGGTATTAAGTTATTATTTTTACAAACAGAGACACAGTAAAAGAGGGCTATTTTACTCTTTCATCTTCTGCCATTGTTCTTAAATTTAAATAACTCACATCAAAGGACTTGGGCATGAGACCAGAAAATATCTCAGAATGATATTTTGCAATAACAGCCACTGTATCAAATGCATTCTTATTCACATGCCCGTCAAAGCTGTGGAGACAGGCTGGTGAGATGAGGCTTAGTGGAGAGGTCCTGGGGAGCAGGGAAGAATCTTGAATGTGAAAATGCTGTCTACCTCATGCGCCTACTAAAATTACTTTCCCCCTTTTGTTCTTGGATTCTTTTTTTCCCAGACATGCCTATGGTTTAGGAACCCCAAGTGCATTCTTAGCAATTTTGGAAGTGAACATGGTATGGACCAGATTTGTGAAGTTCTATTTTTAAAGTTAAAGCAACCAAAACAAATTTCTAGGTAAAATAATTCAGGTAGATTTTTTTTTCTTGGTGAGAATCACACAGATTTTAATTTGCTTATGTAGGCTTTCTATATTCAAGAAAAATTTTACTTGAATTCTGCATTAAAGTTGAATAGAACATTGCTAAGAAAATACAGAACAAGAAAAATAATGAATTTATGGCATGGTCAGTGAAGAGTTTGCCTCACATGCACCAGAATCTAGGCAGGATATCCAGAGTCATGAGTCACATATGGTAGCAAGTGCATGTGTTCCCAGTGCTGCAAACATGGAAGAGAGATGAGAGAGAGTTGAAGGCCATTCTGGGCTACGTAGCAAATGGTCGCACATCTGGGCTATATGAGATCCTATGAGTTTTTTTTTTAATACACCTACATTTATAGCTGCAAATTTAAACTTCAGATTCCCTCTCTCTGTGTTCTATGTCTACTGTGTTATTAAAGACATTGGCCTGTCCTAGACTCCCCCTATAAAATGAAAGAAAATGACACCAGAATTGTAGATTAAATAGGAGCAAGTATGTAGGACTCTTTGTGAATGGACCCTGAAACTATGAAGTCAAATACTATGTTTGTTGTCTTCTTGTGGCACACAGGGCATTGATTTTACCTGCTATACCCATGAAAAAAAATAAAGCATTCAAACAACAGGCACATTGGTGCACAAGTTCCAATTGCCGGGGAGTCTGCAGAACCCAAGGCCCATAAGCTGTGCACCATAGGTGACCCTGAGGAATCAATCTTCCCTCAGGGCTAATTGGAACAGCTGATTCCATTTCTTTCCTCGGGTTCAGGTCATTCTTGAGATGGCTCTGCCAGCTTCAGGGACAATGTGCAGAATCACTACTTTATGACAACTGTGACCTTCTGATAGAGTCAAGTATGGTATTTTACTACTAAATATTTGTGCAGGATATGAGAAATAATGGCATGAAATAATCCTCCCCATTCAAGATAGATTCAATTGCTTACATTTGCATGTAAAAGGCTCTTGGTTACTAGTTTCTGAAATATGAAACATTGATGTTCTATTGAATCATAAAGAATTACCATAATCTGAAGGTATGCAACTACACAGTTTACAGTATGTGTCTCTTTGTCTTAAGGGACACAATTCAAGGCATTAATATTGTTTCTTCCTTTACTTTCCAGATCCTTTTTTTAGAAACCAGTGATTTTCAAAATGAATGATGTCATATTCCGCAACAGTAGCAAGAAAAGAAAGAAAGGAAACAAAAGTGGAATTAATGGTTTGGGATGTTAATCAGTGTAATAAGTTGAAAGAAATGGAAGGGAGCTTGTCAAGGATCCGTTTCTGTCATTCAAACTAAAACCAGCTGATGTAATCCTTTTTTTTTAAATTTCTATTCTGTTTTTATAAAGTCTAAACAGTTCGCTTCTTCTGGTTGTCTTCCATCTTCCTTTATTTGAGATACAAAGTGTGCACGCATGCATGTATACATGCATATGTACTTAATGTGTGAGTATTATAAAATTTTAACATAATATTTTATGCATTTTCTAGTCCTTACATTGGTTTCTGATTGCCTCCAGAGAGATAAATGAACAACTGCTTGTCACAATATTTAAATGGCTTGCATGAGAATTTTTTGATGGTTATGTACTACTTTCTAAAACCTTGCACTATTGGTCATATGTTGGGTTACAAGAGACAGTGGGGAAGCTAGGGAAATACTAGCAGGACTACAGATGTGAGCTCTTGGTGGGTTTTAAGTGAGGCTAACACAGGAGTTGGCTATTTCCTCAGAGATCTCTCTCTGTCTTGGGATCTGCACCTGATTGCCTTGCTAGCGTAGCAACAGAAATATCTCACTGCAGGTGCCTCCACACTATCTGGTAGTTCTGAGACTGCACATGGATAAAATTGGCCAGCACTGCAGTAGTGTTAGGCTTTCCTCTAGGAAACATAATACTGTCTCTTACCTGAGTCAATGTGATTCCCCCCAAAGGTCATCCTATACACGAATAGTGTCATTGCACTACAACAGATCAGTGTAGACAGTACGTGACAGTGTTGCCATCATCCGAAGTTTTTTTTAAAGACACGAAGTAGGGAGGGAGACATTTTTTTGGATTGTCTTGGGGGAAACTAGAGGAGGGCATGAACAAAATACTATAAATACCAATACATGTATATATGTAATTTGTGTATAAGATCTATAGATAAACTTTTTAAAGAATAAATATATTATTTTTAAATATTAGCGATGCACAATAAATGAAGTTTTTTTGCTATCATATGTTCATTAAAAATGCCACTTCTGATCATGTGTCTAAGTTTCATGAAATGTGCAGTTTCTCTTACTTGTCAAAGACTGGATCCAAACTGAGCAATCTTTCTTCTAACAGTATCGTGGATTAGACAAATAATCCACATCCTGCTTATGTTTGTAAGTGCACTGATAACACAAACATTTGTACTGTGACCACACCACTATCACTATCACTATATCACTATCACAGAAACAGTAAACAAAGCACAATGAAGACAGTGTAAGTGATCACACCACCACATCATGGGAGCAAGTAGGATTGGGTATATTCATGAGCTTCTCGTTCATGTTTCAGAACAAAAGAAAGCTTACTGCTATCTTCTACTGAACCATTTATGTCATTTTAGCTTTGAGCCACGATGGTTTCCATAGGACATCTGTAGAGTTCCAGCCCTTTGTCTTTATAATTTTCCTAGGGATTTTGGGGGATCTCTTGAACATTTTATGAGAGCGAAATTGTCTTTTTTTTAGAGCATGGGACATCCTTCCAGCAATTTATTTCCATGCTTTCTCCTGCTTCATATTTTTAGTTCTCAGTCAAATTATTTATATATCAGTCCACGACTTCAAAATCCAACCACTAGGGAACTTCTCCCCCAAGAGTTAAGGCCTTCTGACCCTGGGTTTCTCTTCTGTACGCTGGGAAACAGCTATGCTTCAAAGTATTAAGGTGAGGATTAAAGGAGTTAGCATTTTGAAAGTTATTGAAGCAATGGAAATCTGTGTGCAGGTACCAGAAAATAACTCAAGTCAGCTGCTGTCCCTGAAAACAACCTACAGGTCTGTTGGCAGAGGAAGGTGGCACAGCATCACGCTGAAAGAACATAGTTGAGAGGGGGTAGAGCCAGATGGGACCACAACTGAGTTATCTGTATTTTTACTTTTCCCTTTGGCAGAAGCAGAGAATATTGGTATCTACCTCCTAATGTCAGAACAGTGGCTAAATCACGAGGAAGGATGACACGAAATAAGAAATTCTCTCTCTATTTCTCTCTCCCTTGCCCCCCCCCTCGGTGTGTGTGTGTGTGTGTGTGTGTGTGTGTGTGTGTGTGTGTGTGTGTGCGATGTATGTCAAGGCTAGCAAACCCATAAGCATTGACAGATTTTTCCTGTCTACACTTCGCATCTTATATCACACAGGAAAACTAGGATTAAATATATGATATGCCATGGTTTTCAATGGATTCTGGGGATTTGAACTTAGATCTTCATGTTCAAGTGTTTTATACACTATTCTGATCACAGTATTGCTCCACATTAATATTGGACCACAGAGTCAATATTAATATATATTTGGTACCATTGTAATTTTGTAGACACATTCACCAATGTCTGGGTTCTTTCTCTTTACTGTACATGTGACTAAATGCCTTTTCTCTTTTCTAGAGTAAATCTTTGGGTCGGAGTAGGAGGGGATAGGGTAGTAAATGATTGCTTAGTTAATTCATATGTCTAATGTCATATAGTCCTTCTCTGAACCAGAAATATTTCATTCAAAATGACGCAAGAAATGTCATACATGAAGTAATTGCAGTCTTCCAATTGCAGAAGAGTAATTGCAAAAGAGAGAATGCAGAAATTAAAAAGGGGAAGAGTTCTAAACCATTATATGAGAAGTCCATAATTTCAAGAGAAATCTGAACAAGAAAGTTCCACTGGGAGGCGTGTACTCCTCAAGTGCGTGTGGGGGTGTAGACAGAACCTGAGAACAAGAGTGGATTTGGAGCCATGCATCCTTGACTACAGTTCAACCCTTGCCATGTTAGCCATCTAATCTGCCAAATGTCAAGATAGGTATTCATGTGTTAAGTTGGGCCACCAGATAATGTGATTCATGGAAAATGCCACATCCAGACACTTCCTAGGAATTTCCATATCTCTCCTTTGCCCTCATTATGGTGTCACAAAAGAGGCATAGGGATATTACTGATGTTTTATTGTACTTGGGACTTTCCTTGGGAAAGGAAAGCAGATTTCAACTACATACTTACAAAGTTTGCCAGGATTCCAGCATCCTTAGATATACCCACGGTATTTACGTAGCCGGGAGCGTCCTGGCTATGGACCGACAGAGGCACACGTTTATTTAAAGGCATATTTTTTTTATGGGACACTCTGTGATGGTCCTTTGTCCGAAGAGCTAGCAGCCAAGCCATCAGAGGGAGATAGGATTTTCTAAGACCAGTCACCAGCAATTCATGTAAATTGCAGTTTGAGTGCAATCAATAGATGTGACAAACAGCCAATGCTGGCAACAGGGGACATAATGAAGGTGAAGCTGTGTAAACGCTCACAGATAACAATGGAGGGGAAATTACAGGGCAGTGTTCTATTGAATAAGTGTGGTGCCAAATGAGTCTCTGCTCTCAGGTCAAGCTTTCCAACTGCTCAAGTGTCTGTGTTCTTGTCCTTTGTAATTGTTCGTGGCAGCAGAACTGGCTGGACCTGTGGAGGGCATGCATGCAGCACGCATTTGTTCTGCTTCGCAATCCACTCTGGATGGCACCAGCTGATCCATGGTGTCAGTGACCACCTCCCAGTGGACAAGGCACCACCACAAATACCGATCCTTCTTATGGTTAGAGTCAAAGGCCTGCCATTAAAGCAATAACCGGTTCTGAGCACTCCCTGAAAAGGATTAAAATGGAAAAATCATTTTGGCTATTATTACAATGTTTTCCATTTCTTAAGTAGCTAGGAAACAGTCTCTGATAAAATGAAAGGAAATATGCTAATATGGTATTTCTTTTTTTAAAAAACTAGAAAATTTTAGAGATGCATGTTAAAAATGTAACCTTATATCTACAACCTACACAAATCATAGTGTTTCAATAATTTTAAGACTGAGTCTCCTGATATCTCAGACCTCAAAGTTTCAATAAGTAAATAATAATATTTTATTTTTCAATTTTAAATTTTAGTTTTTCTATTTTTTTGAGTTTATACTATAATCACATCATTTTCCCCTTCCCTTTCCTCCTTTGAAACCTTCCCATATACCCCTCCTTGTTCTCTTTCAAGTTCTTGGCCTCCTCTTTTCATTAATTGTTCTAACATATGTGTATGTATATGTATATGCATGCATATGTATTGAATATGAATATGTATTTATTCTTGAATCCATAAGTACAAACTGTTCAGTCTGCATCGTGTTAACTTATGTGTATATTTTCAGGGCTGACCATCTAGTACTAGAAAACCAATTGGTGTGCTCTTCCCGGGGGAAGACTATTTCTCCAGCTCTCAGCCCTCAGTGGTTGCCTGTAGTTCTTTGTGTGAGGCTGAGCCTCCTGGGCTACTCGTTATCCACATTAGCATGTCTACTGTTGTAAAACTATATTTTAAAATTTGTAGGCTGTATTGGAAAATTACTAGGCAGTGCTGTAATTGGTTTTTTATGAGACTCAAATATTTAAGGGTGAAATGACTGCTTTTTACTTACACATTGTGTTAATAATTAAATGTACCACTTTTACTTTGTGTAAATTTCCAATTTGATACAACGGGGAAAATAAAATTGTTTTCTCATTACATTATTGTAATAATACATCTACTCAAAATTTCAAAACTTTTGGCAGGTTGATCACGGTGTCGCATGTAATTGCAAACCAGATGGCAATTGGAGATCAAATGCAGGTCCTCTGCTTTTTAGATAAGATAAGCTTGCCTTCAGAGTGACTCTGTCATAGGTTGTGAGTGGTGCTTGGGAATGGTTGGGACACTCACATTTTTCCTTATTAACCTAGATCACATTTGATTCATATATTCTAGCAGTTATCTTTGCTTTCCCCATGCCATGTACTTTATAGTCATTGTCTTTCTCCAGACATGGATCTGCTGTCATAATTTAGAAAAAGTGATGCCAATTCTGTCATGTTCATTAATGAGTGTGCATCGCAGGCTTAGAGTGACAAAGGATGTGTGAACAAGAACAAAGACACCCCAGAAAAACTGTTTAATTGTATTATTTACAATAAAATATATTTTGAAAAGTTTTTTTTTTATCTGTAGGTAGGGCCAGTATGATATATATTATGACTCACTTATACGAATGTATCTACATCCTTCTAAGACTCTTCCTCTCACAATTGTTCAGGTATACAAACTACCCAAGGCTCTGGAGCGGTCAAAATGGAGATTCCTTGGCCCCCAATCTATGTTCAGTGCTGCCGTTCCTAGTAAGTCCGAGATTTGCTGGATAAAATGTGGAAGAAATCTCGGTTCATTCTCCTTCATTAAGAGGAGTAAATCCAGGCAAAGCAAGAAAGTAAACACAAAATGGAATTGAGGAAAAGATCATCAGAGTCCACAAATTCTGGCCACATGGAACATGATGTAAAGTAAATTCAGATTTGAAAATGTAAAGTTGAGATTTCTGTCTGGTGCTCCAATGTGGGTCTCTGTCTCCTTTCATCGCCTGATGAAGGTTAATATTCAGGAGGATGCCTATATGTTTGTCTTTGGATTCACCTTCTAATTTAGCTTCTCTAGGATCGCGAATTATAAGCTCACTGTCCTTTATTTATGTCTAAAAACCAAATATGAGTGGGCAGTCCTTGGACTTCCCACAGGTCAGGGAACCCTGATTGCTCTTCGAGCTGATGAGGGAGAGGGACTTGATCGGGGGAGGGGGAGGGAAGTGGGAGACGGTGGGCGGGGAGGAGACAGAAATCCTTAATGAATAAATAAATTAAAAAAAAAGAAAAGAAAGAAATATTAAAAAAAAGAAAATGTAAAGTTGATTTGCTTCTCATTCTTTTCTTCAAATCACTGACCTTCCTCATAAAACTCAATGGGTTTTACAGAATTTAGGGCCAAAGGCTGCCTTCAATGATCACTAGGATCATGAATATTCATACCTTTTGTGGACAGAGAAAACCCTGTTTAAATGAAAGTGTATGTTGAAAGTGACCAATTATACTCACTGTCGAAGCAGCTGCTGTTTTGGAAGCAGATTCTGACCTCCTTACTGCCTTGGACTCTGGGCACAGCTACTTCTCTGTTCTTTAGGAGCACATTCACAAGCCACTAGTCTGCCTTGTCATCCTCCCCTCCTTGTTTGCAGGTAGGAAAACTGAGGCTTTTAAGGTCAAGTAAATGAACATATGGCATTTTTCTGTGAATTCATAGAACTATTTTTAAGGATCAAAATGCTGTATCTATTTCCTACCTTTATTAAACTGAAACTTCTTTTACAAAATTTCTTTGTTCTCCTCTCAGTTGGATGACTTCTGCTCATTGAGATGGAGGCAGCAGATCTGTCACTGGCTGTGTTCACCTTGTTCACTTTCCACACACAAAACAGGAAAATGACATACAGTGATTTTTATGTGTATGATTTGAAAATATTGTACATTCTTACAATATAGTTTAATCAGCTCTATCCCTATTTCCTTTTCTCCAAATCTTCCTCATCCCTGAGGCATTATTGCTTTCAAATTTCTAGTGCATAAAACAACAAACAATCATGCAAACAAACACTAAGTAAACTTGGTGCTGCCAGTATGTGCTTGGTGCTGCCAGTATGTGCCAGTATGTACTAGACCATAGGTGGCCTCTTAGGGGACATATCCCTAAAGAAAAATGAACTTCCCTAATGTAAATCAAAACAACTTTGAGATACCAGCCATCTTACACCTGTCAGAATGGCCAAAATCAAAAACACAGATGATAACCTATGCTGAAGAGGATATGGAGTAAGAGGAACACTCATCCATTGCTGGTGGGAGTGCAAACTTGTGCAACCACTTTGGAAATCAGTGTGGCGATTTCTCATGAAACTGGGAGTCAACCTACCTCAGGATCCAGCAATTCCACTCTTGGGAATATACCTAAGAGATTCCCAATCATACTATAAAAGTGTTTGTTCAACTATGTTCATAGCAGCACTATTTGTAATAGCCAGAACATGGAAATAACCTAGGTGCCCCTCAATGGAAGAATGGATAAAGAAAGTGTGGCACATATACACATTAGAGTTCTACTCAGCAGGAAAAAAAAAAACAATGACATCTTAAATTTTGCATGCAAATGGATGGAAACAGAAAAAACTTTACTGAGTAAGATAACCCAGACCCAAAATGATGAATATGGTATGTACTCACTCATTAGTGGATTCTAGCCATAAACAAAGGACATTGAACCTATAGTTTGTGATCCTAGAGAAGCTAAATAATAAGGTGAACCCAAAGAAAAACATATATTTATCCTCCTGGAAATTGGAAGTAGACAAGATCTCTGGGCAAAAGTTGGGAGCATAGGGGTAGTGGTGGGGTGGGGGGAAGAGGAGAGGAGGAAAGAGAAGGGAAAGGGGAGGATTGGGGAGAGCTTGGGGGGAGTGGGATGGTTGAGAGGGAGGAAGGGTGGATATGGGAGCAGGGAAGAAGATATCTTAATTAAGGGAGCCATTTTAGAGTTGGCAAGAGACTTGGCTCTAGAGGGGTTCCCAGGTGTCCAAGGGGATGTCCCCAACTAGGTCCTTGGACAGCAGAGGAGAGGTTGCCTAAACTGGCCTTCTCCCATAGCCACACTGATGAATATCTTGAATATCACCATTGAACCTTCATCTGGCGATGGATGGAGATAGAGACAGAGACCCACATTGGATCACTGGAATGAGCTATCAATGTCCAGATGAAGATCAGAAGGAGAGAAAAGATGAGCAAGGAAGTCAGGATCATGAGGGGTGCATCTACCCACTGAGACGGTGTGACTGATCTAATGGGAGCTCACCAAGACCAGCTGGACTGGGACTGATGGAGCATGTGATCAAACCAGACCCTCTGAATGTGGCTGACAATTGGGGCTGTTTGAGAAGCCAATGATAATAGCACTGGGCTTTGTTTCTACTGCATGTACTTACTTTGTGGGAGCCTAGTTTGTTTGGATGCTCACCTTCCTAGACCTGGATGGAGTGGGAAGGGCCTTGGACTTCCCACAGGGCAGGATACCCTGACTTATCTTAGGATTGGAGAGGAAGGGGGGAGAGAAAGGGGAGAGGGAGAGAAATGGGAGGAGGAGAGGAGGTGCAAATTTTTAATAAAAAAATGAATTTCCTTCCTCCTAGCAGCCACGAATTGTTATAGCTCCTCAGCTAAAGTGTGGTATCTCCTTCAAACCTAGTTAAATTTTTGTCTGGCTTGATCTTGTGTAGGTCTTGTGCATACATACAGTCAAAGTCACTGTGAGTTCATGTGTGTAACTACCCTATTGGGTCTGGAAAAACAGTTTTAGTATAGTCATCCACTGTTTTTTTTTTTTCTCCCAAACATTCCTACTATAAACCTATCAACTACTTTTGGATAGTGAGATCATGGACTCTAGAGGAGAAGCCATTATTGCCATTTTGCTAAGCCAGTGTAATTTCTAAGTCCATTCTAAAAACTTGTCCTTCTCATCCCTCATCAAAGAAGGGTCTTTCTGTAGGAGCAGGAGACCATCACAGAAATCTACAATTGGTCAAAATGCAGAGAATAGCAACGGGATGCCCACAATCAATTGCTATTGCTGTGGGATAATGCTCTTACACACTGTAAAGATTTGTAACTCGTATTGGTTTAATGAGACTCTGCCTGACCAATAGCCATACAGGAAGTATAGGTGGCTGAGTAGACTAGGAGAAGCCTGGGAAGGAAAAAAAGGCAGAGATGCAGTCACCAGCCAGACACAGAGGAAGTAATATGAGAATGGCTTACTGAGAAAAGATAACACGTCACATAGCTAAATATAAGAGATAACAATGATAGGTTAATTTAAGTCATAAGAGCTAGTTAGTAATAGGCCTGGACAACAGGCCCAAAAGTTTATAATTAATACAAACCTCTGTGTGTTTATTTGGGACTGAATGGTTGTGGGACTGGGCAGGACAGAAACTTTATATCTATAAGGTAAACCCTATACCAAAATATCATCACAGAAGAAGGGATGAGAAGATTTTTTAAGAGCCAGAGGACAAGGATTTCTTCTGTAAATGATAATGAAGGAGCATCCATCAAATCTCAAAGATACGGTCTTCTCAACAAAACCTGCATAGTGAAAATACCAGTTGATATGCCACTGTGTATGGGGATATCTCACAGGGCCTCAACCATAGATAAAGATTTATAGGGAGGTAATACCTGCAGACAGATGGAGAATCAACTTCCTCCAGGAATGGATCACCTGATAAGTTAGCCAAACCCAAGAGGTTAACTTTAAACAAATATGCGTATGCATATGATCAACATAAATGAAATAAGAAGGATGTATGTTATGGTAATTAGAATAGAGGTCATGAACTTGAGAGGTGTTTGAGGGGACATGGGAGGACTAGAAGAAAGATTAGAAATGATGTGAATATAATATGCATGTAGGACCCCCCCACACTATAATATTAATATTTTTAAAAGAAGGCAAAACCAACGCCTCTACTGAAACTATTACCATTCTCTCTAACGGTACAGATACTGTAGAAGTCAGTGTGGTAGTTTCCTACAAAACAAGACATTCTCTTTGAATGTGAGTTAGCAGTTACTTTACTTGGTATTTACATAATGAATTGAAGCTCACCTCCATACAAAATGTACATTCAGGTATTTAGAGGACCTTTATTCATTAAGGACTTGGGAGCAACTAAAATATTCTTCAGTAGGTTCATAGACTAATGAATGGCATCCATATATGTAATGTTATATCACCTTTTAGGAAAGAAATGAGCTGTCAAGCTATATAAACCAAGGAGAAAACATGCATGCACATTGCTAAGTGAAAATAGCACATCTCCAAAGGGGCAACTGTAACTAAACTGTAGTTTTAACTACTGTCTGACTTTAAGTGAAAACACGGGAGAATCAGAATGAAGGGTACAGTAGAGGGATCACTGGTGCCTAGGCATTAGGAAGTAGTTATTGGATTACTAGACAGAGAAAAGAGAGTATTTTTAGGCAGTAAATCCACTATATAGTGGTAAATATGTATCATCACACATTGGTTCAGAATCATGCAGTGCGCATCACCAAAAGCAAAGGGTAAACCAAGGACTCTGGGTGGTAATGATGTCTTGATGATGCCAGTTCACAAATGTTAACCAAAGTACCCCAAAGAGAAGATACTAAGCTTATAGGGAATTGAAGGAGTATGTTATTGCATGGGAAATCTCTACTTCTGTTTAATTTTTCTACCTGCCAACAGTATGACCAAAAGTTCCAACTACATTGCTTTATACCATATTACAGATTAACTATAAAATATTAACCACAATGTTTCAGATAAGAATTTATATATTATACTACATGTTATATATCTAAATATAGCATAAATATGTAATATTAACTATAATATTTTAGGTATAATTACAAACTTATATCACATTTTAGAACAGATAACTTTACTATATTCTAAAATCTGATCTAAATTATTAAGTACAAAAGAAAAGAATTTATCTATAAAACATTTTTGTCTTAGATATATTAGACAGAAGACAACTGTAGCACTCCAGAAATCAGTTGAGGGCCATGATTCATAGTACCTATAGAGGCAGGGATTGAGAACAACTACCTGAAGAATCTAGAGAGGGGAGTAAGGATCATAATATGTGGCATGCAAAAGTGCAGAGTAGGACAACTATCTGTAGCAAATATGGAGAGAGGAGCTAAAGACCACTGTTCTACAGCATCTACAGAGACATGCTGAGGACCATTATTCTGCAACATCTATAGAGAGAGTCATTATTTGCCACGTGTGGGAAAAGTCTACAGGGCTAACAGATCACTGACAGAAAGATGCATGTATAACTTCTGTCTATGCTACATGACAATGGGTGTGATTTTATAAACTTCCCTTTTAACGCATGGCATTCTGCTTTAGTTGGAGATTATTATCCATAATACTGGATGGGTGTCAAGCTTTCTTGAAAGTGACAGGGTTGCTAAATGACACACAACTTAAAAACACTATGCAACACTAATTATTTGACTGCTGATAGATTACATCAACTATCCATGAATAACATTTTTCATAGATTCCTGAACCTGCACAGCTTAATACAGTTTATTGATTTATCACAGCTTAATTTCATTTAGAAAATATCAAATTACAAGGTCCTTCAGTTAGCTAAAATAGATTTTCACCACTTAGATCACCAAATTCAGACAAAAATGGTAAGAAAATAAGCACTTGTCATATCTTTTTAATTTCAAAAATTTGGGCGGGGGGTAAGTTCCTAAGACACTACAGAGCTAATTCTATTTTCTCATCAGTAATTCAGTCATTATGAGTTCAGGGAGAACTTTAAATAAAAATGTAGTAAGAAAGCTCACCACTAATTAGAATCTGAGATTGGAATCCTAAAAATTTGACACCTTTAAATATTCCACAGATAATTGTGAATTTTCAAAAAAATTGATGATCAGTGTTTCACACCATCTACAGAAAGAGACTGAGGGTCACTATATGGGACATCTGTAGAGGCAGGTGCCAAGGACCACTATATTTATTATACAGAAAAAGATTGAGGGGGAGGAGTCAGATATGTAATATTCAAAGAAGGAGGCACTACTGAGGAGTAATGCTATTTGTAGTATTTATATAAAGAGGTTGTGAAGACCATTATATGCAGCATCTAAAGAGAGAGGTTGAGGACTACTGTCTGTAACATCTACAGAGGGATGATGAGAACCATTTTTGAGGCATCTAGAGAGACGACGAGGGCCGCTATTCTGGAGACTCTATAGTGCAAAGCTGAGGATCACTATGCTACAGCATATACAAAGGTAACCTAAGAAACATTATTGTGCAGTTTCTGTAAAGGGAGACTTGGGACCACTATTCTACAATGACTAGAGGCATATATATGTTGGTTTAACTTAGCAGTCTCCAGAATCAAATGTCTCTCTGCAGATAAAAAAAAATTTAAAGAAAATGCAATAATATATATAATCCAGACTCTCAGTGTATATTCCATCTTTATGTGACTTATTTTTCCTTATTTTTATCACTTTTTTTACAAGTTTACTCTGTCTCTTTAAAAATTTTGCTTTATTTTTTTAAAAAACCTTTACTTCTTTTTATAACACCCTATATTCTTTTTTCCCCTCTCCCAAGCCTACATACATTTATCCAACATTGTGACCCATTTAGAGGTCTTTTTTTTAAAAATCTGAATCTGTCTTTATTTTGTATCTGTAATTATTTTCTGACCAGGACTGCTTCTTAAAATGGTAAGCACTACTTAAAAAGTCAAGCACTGGCTTGACAAGTACTAAAGATGCTTTGCCTTTTGACTCCACCCAGTCAAGCATGGCACTGCCCCAGTTCCACGTATGCAGCAAGTAGATCTCAAGCCATTAAGCAGTTTGTAACATGCTGCTTACAAACCCCCTTTAAATGTTCAGTCTCCTGAAAGAGCCAGAGTTCATACTGCCAGCACAGCCCAGGAAGCTGCCATTTTGAAAAAGCATGTGAGGCATCCTCCTGAATATTAACCTTCATCAGGCGATGAAAGGAGACAGAGACAGAGACTCACATTGGAGCACCAGACTGAAATCTCAAGGTCCAAATCAGGAGCAGAAGGAGAGAGAGCACGAGCAAGGAACTCAGGACCGCGAGGGGTACACCCACA
>NW_004949100.1:17199903-17200459 GCF_000317375.1 Microtus ochrogaster | reverse complement strand
GAGGGAAATGGGAGGCGGTGGCGGGGAAGAGACAGAAATCTTTAATAAATAAATAAATTAAAAAAATAAAATTGAAAAAAAGAAAAAAGCATGTGATGCTTTTCTTTCTCCTGCTACTGCTCATCAGGAAGACCTCTCTTAAGGAAGCTGTGACATGTCATCAGCCTCCCCTCCCCAAAATATGGCTAAACTTTGTTTTTGAGTGTCTAGATTTCCTTCCAAGCCCTTCAGTTTTTTTAAATTGATTTTATTGACCTATACACTTTTCTAAGCTCCCCTTCCTTCCTCTCCCCTCCCCTTCAACCCTCCCTTATTGTCCCCATGCTCCCAATTGACTCAGGAGATCTTGACTTTTCTACTCCCCATGTAGATTAGATCCATGTATGTCTCTCTTAGGGTCCTCATTGTTGTCTAGGTTCTCTGGGATTGTGATTTGTAGGCTGTTTTTTTTTTTTTTTTGCTTTATGTTTAAAAACCACTTATGAGTGAGTACATATGATAATTTTCTTTCTAGGTTTGGGTTACCTCACTCAAAGTAATAGCTTCATCTATTTGC
>NW_004949100.1:17192442-17199803 GCF_000317375.1 Microtus ochrogaster | reverse complement strand
TTTATGTTTAAAAACCACTTATGAGTGAGTACATATGATAATTTTCTTTCTAGGTTTGGGTTACCTCACTCAAAGTAATAGCTTCATCTATTTGCCTGCAAATTTTGAGATATCATCATTTTTTTCTGCTGCATAGTACTTCATTGTGCAAATGTACTACATTTTCCTTATCCATTCTTTGGTCAAGGCACATTTAGGTTGTTTCTGTTCTGGCTATGACAAACAATGCTGCTATGAACATAGTTGAGCACATGTCCTTGTGGCATGATTGAGCATTTTTTTTGGCTATATACCCAAAAGTGGTATTGCTGGATCTTGAGAAAAGTTGTTTCCAAGCCCTCTCAGATTTTATGTGAATTTTGCTAGCACACGTTGGAGTTTCAATTTTGTATGAAGGTTGCTTGTTAATTTTCTAGCTGCCCAGACTCCTGAATAAAATGGATTATGGATGTTTGCCTTTGTGTAAAATGTTGGTTACAAGTTGTTATGGATAATGGTCAGGAAGAAAGCTAAACAAAAGAGATTGTATGCAGAGCTTTTGTTTTGAAGAAAAAATAGGAGTGTTCTGTGAAACAATGGTCTTCTACACTGTCACCTGTATTGCTTTAAAAAAAAAAACACTAATTGGCTATTAGCCTGGGCAGGAAGTACAGGTGGAGGGACCAGGCAGTAAGTAGAAGTGGGGCGACAAGATCAGGAGAATTCTGGGAAGAGGAAAGAGTCTGCAGTTGTCACCCAGATGCAGAGGAAACAAGGTGAGAATGCCTCGCTGATTAAAGGTACCAAGCCACATGGTTGACACAGACAAGAATTATGGGTTAATGTAGGATATAAGCATTAATAAGAAGCCTAAGCTAATAGGCCAACGAGTTTATGATTAATGTCAACTTCTATTGGGACTGAACGGCTGCCAGACTGGGTGGGATAAAAACCTCCATCAACATTTCTGGATCTGGGTTACCTTGCTCAGGATGATCTTTTCTAGTTCCATCCATTTGTTAGCAAATTTCATGTCATTGTCTTTAACAGTTGAGTAATACTCCATTGTGTAAATATGCCACATTTTCTTTATTCATTCTTTGGTTGAGGGGAATCTAGGTTGTTTACAAGTTCTGCATTTTACAAATAGAGCTACTAGAAACATAGTTAAACAAGTGTCCTTGTGGTATGGTAAAGAGTCCTTTGGGAATATGCCCAGGAGTGATATAGCTGGATCTTGAGGTAGGTTAATTCTTTTAAAAATTTTAAAACTTTTGGGATTAGGTCCAACTGAATTCAAGAGTTAGCAGAAATTGTCCTTTCCTAGATGATTAAGAATAAAGGTGACATCCCGAAAGTTTAGAAGCTGTGATAGCCTTCCCATGCTACTGCACATCTATTCAAGAAATGAGCAATTAACAAATCTTCATGCTAGAAACCAATGTAACCACTGTGTAAAGGATGAAGCTGACTTGAACATGGCACATACCTCCATGACAAAGAGAAGAATGAAGGCAGCTGTGATTTTAGTAGATGTGTTAAGTGGAAGAAGTGTGCTAGACATAGATCCATGGAACAAGGCAAGGACTGGGAAATTATTTCATGACATACTGCCCTAACTAAGCTGTAAAATATTGGATATATTTATTTATGATTAAATATGATTAAAACAGTGCTATAAATGAGGAAGAATAACATATTTAAATTATATTCCAAGAAGAATCTAGATGATGGGCAGAATCAATAAGCTTTCAAAATGAGAGCTAAATGCTTAAGACGAGAGACTTTGGCTACCCAGTGGGGCAGTGAAGGCCTTTCTCCATGACTACACTAACATGCTTCCTAGAATTTTTTTCCCAATGAAATATGGGTATAGTTATTAGCTTGACTGTTCTAAGTCAGCAGTTCATAACCCTTTTAGTAAACCTCTATCTACAAAAATATTTATAATATAGTTTATAAAAGTAACAAAATTACATTTATGAAGTAGCAACAAAAATAATTTTATGGTTGGGGAGTCACCACAGCATGAAGAACTGTATTAAAGGGTCATAGCATTAGGAAGGTAGAGCACTATTGTTCTAAGTACTATTCCTATAATTCAAAATAGATTTTTTTCATAGCTTCTACTTATACAAGAAGCTGGACACTTTTACAGTTTTCGTAACAGCCATGTGATTACTCCCCAAGTAACATGTTTCATATTTTTATTATGATTTTACTTTATTCTTTCTGTAAATGTTTAGTTTGTTTTTAGGACAAGTAAAACAGAAATAAATAAATGGGAACTTTTACATCAGTCTATCTTCAATATTAATTCAGATTTTGAAACTTCAATGGTATTTTGGGGGTTTTCTTTGTGTTTCATGTGCATTTATTTTAGGTGTATAAATATTTTTTAATTTTAATTTATATTTTTGTTATGTTTTCCTTGCAAAGTCCAATGCAAATATTCTTTGTGGAAAATTACTGAGTATAATATTTAAGTGTCTAGCTAGATGAAATTCATTGATTAAGGACATAAGTCATCATTTCTGCAATGACCAGTGATTAAATAAAAAAGGACCCTGAGTTTTGTTTATGCCTGTGTTAAGTTGCCATATTCATGTGTAATTTCTTATCTTTTCCCATGTATGGCTTAAATAAGAATGTTGACTTAAAGCTGTTTTATTTTTTTTTTAAATTCTGGCATTATCTGTTTCCTGATATGAGTCATTAGGTAAATTGCCAATGTGTATATATATACATATATATATATACTTTTATATAATATAAAGCTTGTAGTGTGTGTGTGTGTGTGTGTCCCCATGTCCATGTCTATGTCTGTGTAGTGTGTGTGGTGTGGGGTGTATGGTGTAGTGTGTGTTTTATGCGTACGTGTTTGTTATATGCTCATGCATGTGTGTGCATGTAGATGCCAGAGGTTGTTATCTGGTACCTATTTAAATTGCTCTTTACCTTATTATTTGAAAGAGAGTCTCTAATAGAGCCTAGAGCTCACTGATTCAGCAACATAGCATCGCTGGTGAGGCTCCTGGATCTGTGTCGTTGTCTGTCCAGCATTCACTGCGATTATTGGCTTATATGACCCAAAGCTGCGGTTCATGTGTGTGCTAGCAATCTGAACTCAGGTCCTCCTGCCTTCACATCAAGCCCTTTACTGACTGAGCCATTTCTTCATAAAGAACACTTTAATATTTCAGTGTCCACACCTGTTAGAAATGGGTGTGAGCGGTCATGTTTCCAGCTCTCCTTTCATGTTGAGAGAGAAGCTTCCGTGGAAAATGATTTTGTCTTTTCTGTGTCACAAAAGCATGGCCTGAATTGATGCTGTTTAACATTTTATCAAGTGAGCAAGGGAAGAGATGTTACCTCTCTGAGCACTGGGCAAAGGCCACTCGGCTAATGCTGACCCCTGCCAACTATAACACATGGAACACGAAACATTCGCAATTACCTCTCTAGTGTATTTTGCAAGACACAAGGGGTCATAACAATCAGATTGTTATGTTGTAGGAGAGCAATAATTCAAGTCCTGTTTGCTTGTGCTGAGCTTGAGAAAACTGCTAAGGTCAATGTAGTTATGTTGTCTGAGGATAGACTGAACATGAATGACTTCAGTTAGCCCAGAGAGCCGACTTGGGGTTAGATAGGCTTCAGTACAGAAATTGCAACCACCCTCAGATTTTCTGTTATTGTTTATTTTTGGCAGGGGGTAATGAATCTATCTTTTTTCTGGGAAACACAGATTTTATAAAAGTCTCAGTATCTTACACAGGAGCAAACATTCTCCTAGCTTCTGCTTCTTCCTTCCTTTCTTTCTTAACCTCTAGGCTCTTACGAAGGAAGCATGGCTCCCTTCTTCCCAGGGGTGTCACCCTATGTGCAAGAGGCTTGCTTAGGTGCTGGGACACTGCAAACTTTCCTTTGTGCCCAGGTGACAGTTTTGAAGATAGTGTTGGGGCGAAAGAAGAAGCCAACAGCCCAATCAACAGGTCAATAAAACTGGGGAAATGGAGAAGAGAAAAGTTTGCAATTTAATACTTCAGAAATGATTGCCATAACTGTGCTTTAGGAGTGCTTACAAGTAGCATTCAAAACATGAACTGCTTATGCTTGTGTGTGGCTTCTGATGTAGGTAATTGAGCATATACGTGTGCACAAAGGCCACTAGTGGGCATCAGATGTTCCATTCTATCAGCCTTTCCTTTATTCTCTTGAGATATGTCTCTTATTGAACCTGGAGCAAGGGTAGCAGTCAGCAAGCCGCAGCAACGATCCTTCTATTTCTTCCCTACTAACCTGTAGTGATGGGGTATAAGTTTGTGTGGCCATTTCCAGTGCCCAACTATTTTCCTGATCCTTATAGAGTAAGCTTTTACCAACGGCACTGTTTTTACTGCCCTTTAAATGCTTTTATTTATTTTTTGCTTTTAGTTATTCTTGTACATGTGTAGGTGTATGTATATGCATGTGTGTGTGTGTGTGGTGTATGTGTGCAGTCATGATGTGCCTCAGCTCAAACATTCCTGGGCCCACATATGGATGTAAGACGACAATTTGCAGGAACCATGTGGGTTTGAGGGATCCAACTCAGGTGATCAGGCTTGGCCAACAGCCTTTACCCACTGAAATATCTGGTAGGCTCCTTACCCATTTCTAAACCAGTGCTTACCCCTAATAATAACTCACTGTATTAAAATATACTTTGCTTTTCTGTTATCCTTAAAACAATGTTTTAGAATTTTCTAATCTTGACATTACAGATGTGTTTTCCCATCATAGTCCAACTGAGATTTTTTTTTTTTATCAGCAGACAGAATACAGGCAAGCACACTGAGTTCATAATCTTTGGATGGCTGAACAATGCTTCCCTTTGATTTTGTGGTTTGAGCAAGGAAAGATGTTGCCAGTTTTAAAATTTTAATTTAATTTTGTTTTAATTCTATGGGTCTTTTGCATGCATGTATATCCATGCAACGTGTTTCTGGTACCTGCAAAGAACAGAAAAGGGAGTTGGATCCCCTGGAACAGGGGTTACATATGGTTGTGAGCCACAATGTGTATCCTGGGAATTAAACCTGGGCTCCTGAAAGAACAGCTAATCATTTTTAACTTTTGAGCCATCTCTCCAACCTCCAGTGCCGCCAATTTTAAAATAATCAAGCTTTCCAGGTTAATATATTCTAACAAAGTACAGTGCCTGATTATTCCTGTTCCTTAAATGAAGGTACATGTTAGTACAAAGAAATAAACACATGTACACCAATACACACCAGTTACTCAACCAAACCTCTGTGATAATAGAGTGGTAGAGAATGCACTCTTTCTTGTGTAGCCACAGGGGGTCACTGGAGAGCAAAGCTGTTGTCAACTAAAGCATCCTTCTATAACTTAAATCAGCAAAATTCTTGCACTGCCTCAGGATACTCTCATTAGGAACAAGATTAAAGAAAAACCAAAGCAAGAAAATTAAAGGAGGAATTCATTTCTAAGTATTTAATAAAGGGGAATGAGAGCTGGAGATAAATTCTCCTGTGTAGACAAGTTTCCTCAAGCGTGTTCTAGTAAAAGAACAGCATCGGTTTCTTGAAGTTCCAGAAAAGAAATGAAAGGTGCCAAAATATTGGCTTTAAAAAAGACAAGGGACAAAGCTATACTGTGTGATGTGGAAAGTATTAAAAACGGAAGAATGAAAGAGTACAACAATGCATTTAAGAAGTGTTACAGTGTTTAAAGTGGAGTTTGAAAAAAAAATTATTATGATGCCTTGTCTGGGGAGAGAACACTGAAAATTAAAATTCTGAATGTAAAACGGTAAGCATGATGGAAAGACTGATTTTCTTGTTCGACTTTTTGAGTTTAATCTATTACAATAAAGGAACAGAGCTTAACAAATTGTTAGGTTTATCTACTGTTGAGTAACTATATCCTGAATTTATTTTAAAATTTATGCACACAATTTCATAAAACTAAAAGCATTTACTCTTTTTCATCCCACGAGAAAATCTTTTTTTAACTACTTTTGAAAAGTTAGCATACAAATAGTTGGATTCATTGTAGGGTTTTCAAATATATAGGCTAATATACTTGTTTCTTACGCATTCTTTTGCAGGTTTTTTCTCCTCTCCCTGCTCTTCCAAATAGCTTCCCTTCTGCCATCATGTAATGTCTATAAGTAGAAATTTTGTATTATAGAAGATAAGGCAAACATTTTGGACTAGAGATATGGAGTTGATTTTTGCGACTTTCTCAGTTGCTAAGTTATCAGTCTCATAAATATGAATTAGTGAAAAAAGAGGGATATCTGGTCAACAGATGTGAAGATATTTGTCATAGAGAATACACAAGCAGGTTGTTCTCTAGGAAACGTTCACCATGGTTGTCCAATAAAATGCAGCATAGAGACAGCTTAAATAATATATGCAAATTTTGCTAACTACTACCTCATAAAATCCTTCTGGAAAGTTATAATAATTTTGATACAAACAGGAAAAGATCAAGAATTAAAATTGGGAGTTAATAAAACTAAGAAGTCTGAGAGGTCTTAATTCAGTGAGTGAGCTTGCATTGAACCAGCAAATTCTTATTGTGTGTATAACTGCCTTGAACTAGAGATGGGCTTGTGTGATGCCTCAGATCTACATCTGCAGATAGGAAGGAGAATGCAGGCACAATGACAGAGGAACAGGGTGGCCTACCATCTTTCAGGGGTATTGAGGTATTCATTCTGGCTTCCGTAGAGTACTTAGGCATGGTAGGGATGATGGGCAAACAAATTTGAGGAGGTTTTCTGAAAGGAATTTATTAGAGGCATAGACATTTAAATTTTTATTTTATGAAAAATAGCAGATGTTTCAGTACTATGAAAAACACAAAGATGATGATGTATCATGAAATTCTAAGGCATTTCTTTCTGTTAAGTCTTAACATAAGCCTTAAGAGTTAAGGGATCTATTTCTTCATATAAAGAATTCTCTCTCTCTCTCTCTCTCTCTCTCTCTCTCTCTCTCTCTCTCTCTCCTTCCCCTCCCTCCTCCTCTATATATTTCTCTGTCTCTTCTTTCCTTGAGACAAGAAATCCCCTAGTTTGTGCCCAGGCTCACCTTTGATTCCCTATGTATTTAAAGATAACCAAATAATGTTCCTTTTCTTTTCTCTATCCCCAGAGCGCAGGGATATAGACGTGTACTCACATCCGATAATGTGTGACTTGGGGTTTTAAACCTCTAGTTTCATGCATGCCAAGCAAGCACTCTTCAAACTAAGCTACATTCCCAGTCGCAAAGAATCATTTCTATTCACTTCCAAGCTCTTGGCTCTGATCTGTGCTCTGAAATGAAGTTCTCTTCTCTTCTCCTCTTCTCCTCTCTTCTCCCCTC